>NC_081519.1:31776703-31869203 GCF_030273125.1 Centropristis striata
TAGAGCTGAGTCAAGCTGTGTGCCCTGTGTGTGTCCCGCTTGACGCTCTGCACTGCTCTCATATGGTGGTTACCACTGATAACACATTGCCAACCCACTGCATTGTCACAGAAGCGTAACAGTCACCTACCGGTATCCCAGAGGTTACACCATTAGCTCTGTCCCGTCTGGTGCTATTTTAAGGATTGTTTGCAGTGGCATTAGCATAGCTGCCGGCTCAGCCATCGCAATGGTCAGGCAATCTATATACTCTGAATTCTGTTTACAGCCATTTTATGTCACACCGTGAGGTGGTGTCTTATTTTGTGTTCTGGTCTTGTTATTTCCTGTTTTATTTTAAAATAGTAATTCTCCTCTCGTTTCAGGTTACTTGCCCTTCCCCGTGTGTCATCTGTCTGATTTTCTCCCCTAATTACCGATTGTGTTCACCTGGTGCTCCCTTCCCTCCATGTGTTTCAATAGTCTGCACTCTAACGAGAAGATAGCTGGCTGGTATGGTGATGGGGTCAAACACACTGGCACCATACCAGCCAGTTATCTCCTTCTTGCCACAGCCACAGCTTGTCTTGTTTTGCCTTTTTGGATTCCTCTTAAGAGTGGTTTTTCTTTGTAATTCATTAGTTTAGCGCAGGTCTTAGTTTTATAGGTTTTTGAGTGACTGACTTGAGCCTGGCTTGACAGTACACACTTGACCAAGAGGAGGCAAAACACAGACTATTTGAACACATGGAGGGAAGGGAGCACCAGGTGAACAAAATCAGTAATTAGGGGAGACAATCAGACAGATGACCCACGGGGAAGGGCAAGTGACCTGAAACGAGAGGAGAGTTACTATTTCAAAATAAAATAACCACATTATAGTGGCATCTGCATCTAAAGGATTGCAAATGATGCCCAGTCCAGGAAACAATGGGGTTTTAAATGAAAGAAGAATGAGTCATGTGTTGGCCGTAAATGATGAAATGAGAAAGAAAGCAAGGAGTGGTATAAAGTGCGTGTGGGTGTGAGTTTGTCAAATGGGAATGAAATCCACAGCATAGTCTCACACCTCCACTCTAACAGTCTCATTCATCATTGTGCTCCAGACAGCACAAGGGTCACCAACCTTCCACTCTCCACACACACACACACACACACACAGCTCATTATACGAGAAGGCCGGGGATAACAGCACCCACCGCTTCTGCACCGAATTCACCCAAAGCATCATTCACATCTAAACATGGTCTGAGTGACCTGACCTTGGAAGGCAGGCAGCAGCCAGAATTTTGCTTTCATCCAGCCAGAAGGCTGGAACACAGGTAGATAAACAACACTGCACAGGCCAGAGGGGAATTTCAATGATATCACCCCAAATATTTCAGTATTTGGTAAAAAGAGCTGAACAAAAGAAGTGTGACCTGATCCACTGTGGTGCTCCTATGATAGGATGAGCTTAACCATGTTCACAGCTAAAACAGCTGGTGTCCCCAGGCTAAAGGGTGACACTCAATTGTGAGGGGTGACTTTTAACACATATAAAAGGAAAAGGAACATTTTACATTATTCACAACTGTTTGGTACAAATGCCACTTAAACAAAAAAAATGGCTGAAATGGCTGATTCTTAATGGTAATTGACATCCTGCTTAATTGTTCAGTATTTTCATATAAACCAGTCAGCATCTTGTATTTTAAAATCTACCTGTTTAGCCCAGTGATATCAATGGGGTGGACTTAATACAGCTCCATGAATTTGATAATTCAAATACATCTTCTCTAAACTAGACTGACAGTAGCTCCTTACTGGATACACAAAGGCAAAGCTAACATTAGTTACCGTTTCACCCATCATTGTACAGGCCCTATGATGCTAACCCCCACCAGGCCAAAACTTTGTTTTTTTGGTGCTATTTAATGGCAAAAACAAAACCAAATATCTGTTCCAGCATTTCTCCATATTCAATCTCCGGGCAGTACAAGCCATGACTCCATGAACAAGTCAGGAGGTCCAAACTACTAAAGTCAATGGAACATGTGATTCACGACACAAATCACCAATCAGCCAGTTGGACGTGGATTCAGCGATGGGTTCTCCCCTCCCCCAGTCCGATGACTGCTGTTTCTGTTTTTTAATGTGTAGTGAGCACTGCAACAGCTTCTGTAAAAATAAAAAAGACCAACGGTGCTTGTCAGCAAATGGTCATGTGGAACTTAACTAATAAATAAAAGGAAATACTTTCCTAATAAATATTAGGAAAGTAACGGATAACATTAAATATTTTTTTAAAAGAAGAATTTAAAGTGTTAAATTTGGTTACCGTATTTAGTCTGGTAGATTGAGCCGCCCAGCACCAGGCCAAAGCAGTCAACCTAGGAAACAATGTCATATGTCTCCCAAAAGGTTGTGGTGGGCCTTTAAAACTTGTAAATACTGATGTTAACAGTATGCATCCAACATTTAGCTCCATATCCAGCTGCTACAGAGTGTAGCCGCTCTGAAGCCAGAGCGCTGCTTCAACATTGTTGGTAATGGGATCAATAAGATTACATAGCGTAGGTACACAGCTGCAAGGCCACTGATAAGCTGGGTGAAGTGTCAGTGTGTGTGTGTGTGTGTGTGTGTGTGTGTGTGTGTGTGTGTGTGTGTGTGTGTGTGTGTGTGTTGGTGGTCATGACACACACACACACACACCTCACCCAGCTTACCATTCTGGGTTACAAGCAGGCAGCAACCTCTGAGGTGGAACAGTGAAGTCAATAGCCTCTTTCATAGTGCGGTCCCGCAAATGTTCCACTATATTGCCGGAAAGATCAGGGCGTTCATAGTGAACCCACGAAGGCGTGATATTCTGCCCTTTCATAGTGCAGTCTGGCGTTGCGGAACGAGGTGGGAGGATAGTGGGAGGAGACAATAGTGAGGTGCGACAGAGCAGAAGCAGTGCTGCGCAGTAGCACAGTGCTAATAGGCTAACAGTTAGCTCTGTAGCAGTACAGCGTGTATGTGCTGCAGCAGGACGTTTTCACTTGGTGACCTCCGTTTGTTTACAACAAGCACCGGACGCTCAGCACAGCAATGCCGGTTCAATAACAATCAGCAGTGGGGGGGTGTTAGACGTCATAAGCAACGTCAAATATTCCACCTTGCCGGGATGGCTCGTTCATAGTGGTCCCACTTCCAACAGTCCCACCAATTTTACACCTCTGTGACTACCTCTGGAGGCGGAGAATTGGTGGGCTCATTTGATCCCGGCATCATGCTTCGGGCGCGACGTTACAGAGCCGTTAATGTCCTGGCATGAAACGGCTCTATGAAAGTGCCTTAAACCTGCATTCTATCTAATGTCCAGCAGGGGGCGGCTCCACTGGTTGGAAAAAGAAGTCAGTTTGTTAGGGCAGTCAGCTGTATATCTAGGAGACAGATTCCCGCTTGATAGTCACTGGTGCATCTCACCCCTCCATCTGCAACTAATGACAGTCCCAGTGAATTCCCAATGTGACCAGTCAGAACCAAAGCAAAGACAAGAGGTGGGAGTGTGTGGGGGATGATTAGAGCTGGGACAGGTCATGGGCTTGATTTATGACTCATCCCAGTGTGTGTGTGTGTGTGTGTGTGTGTGTGTGTGTGTGTGTGTGTGTGCACCTCTGACCATTCTGTTCCAATACAAGGGATGAAAAGCAACATTAAAAACACAATAGACACCCTCCAAGCACTCATCAGTCCCCTGCTGGTTGCAACTACCAGTTTGTGTGTGTGTGTGTGTGTGTGTGTGTGTGTGTGTGTGTGTGTGTGTGTGTGTGTGTGTGTGTGTGTGTGTGTGTGTGTGTGTGTGTGTGTGTGTGTGTGTGTCTGGCCTACAAATACACAATCAGACAACAATAGACCTTCAACCACACCCTGACTCTGCCACACAAACACATCTCTGTTTGCTCTTGTCTACAGGGCAGGGGGGTATTTGTCTGCTCTCTTAAAGTCACATTTTGACACACAGTCCATAACGGGGCCTGACAACTGCTCTTAATCTTACCTTTGGTGTCTCATTTTTATTGAAATATTATTTTTTCTGTACTGCTTTTTTATTTTAAAAAAAGTCCTTCTTCCAGCCACAGCCCTTCCATGACCTGGGACGGGATTTACCAGCTGCCTCTGGAGAGTGTCACTTTTATAATGCATATTTCGGTCTCCTGTCAGCGGTGTGTTGAAGACGCCACTTTACCTGTATTCCTACATTTCAAAGGATATACAAATCTTGCTGCAAAGTGGTATGAAATCATACCAACTACTTCATGAGAATATAATGCCTGGTTTAGCTTATCTTAAATAGAAATGCACAGTACAAATATCTTTCTGCAATACAGTAAAGCATTGCAAATGTTTGTAATTAACAGAATTAGACAATGTCTGTCTATTGCTCTTATTTGTAAAGGGGGTTAAACAATCTGGCTAGATGTGCCTATGTTTAACGGCTCTCTAACAGTTCACTATATCCTGTGTTCACTGTAGTAATGTCCTTTGCATTAAAGGTCTTCATGATCCAATACAAAACAGGCTTGCAGAAACACTATGTGAAACTTGATGAGACAGAAAATATGATCTGGAAGTAGCCCGACTCTGATCCCATGTGGGGTCACTCACTAGGACCTGAGTAGACCACTTTAAAGCTCAAGTCTGCATTCTGTATCTGTGGTTTAACTGCAATGAAAACATTCTTGAATCACAATGTCCCAAATCTGCAAGACTTAATTAAAAGGGGTGGCTGGCCCTTCACAGTGGCACTTCATTGTGTTGATGTGGTTTAGTCTGACTCCACAAAGAAAAAAAATGTTTATTTATTCTTTGTCACAAACCCTCATGGGGCAGAAAATATTTGGACTGCCTGTTTAAAGCTCCACAAAACTCCCCTGTACTTTATCTTTCCCTCTCTCGTCCTTCTGTGTGTGTGTGTGTGTGTGTGTGTGTGTGTGTAGGGTGCTGCAGTGGTTATGGAAGTCATAGAAGAATTGACAGTCTATTTCCACAGTCTCCCACACACTGTTATCAGCACAGTGGCCTGACAGCAGCCTAAATACTAGTCATTACTCTGTCCTCCCTGCTGACCAGCTCACACAGAGCCAGACTCACAGCCGCAGCTCCATGCATCACCATGACTGATGCTACACAATTGTTGGCACCCTACATGTAATCACACACCTCACTGGGAGACTTTAAACTCCAATCCATTTACACAATATTTGTAAACACTAAGGCTATATTCAGCAGCTATAGCAGAGCTGCAGCTCCTCGGTCGGTGAGTTGGATAGTGTGTGTCTGGTGGTGTGGTGTTGTGTTGTGTTGTGGAGGTGTTTTCACGACAAGTAAACAGCAGATGAGGATACAAAGTGTGTTTGGTTTCACAGACTGCTGCTCGCCGCTCCTTTGAATCTGTGGGCTTTGAAGGAGTCAGGTAACAGATGCACAAGCTGGCGGTAAACTAGAGACCAGTAATTACACACGTACACACACATATACGTACACACACACAAAAACATCTAATCAACATGTGAGCACAAACGCTCAGTCACACCAAAGTGCTGCTTCAATTCCCAAATGTCTTCATTAATTTTTCTTCACAGCGTCGAGTCCTCTCTCGCCGGCCTGCGCTCCCCGCTCCACAACTACAATCAAAGAAGAGTCACTTCACAACCAATCTGATTCACTAGTCAGCTTCCTGCAGGCCATGTGCACACACACACACGCACGTCAACTATCTCTATGTCAGCAATGTTATTACAGTCAGCGGCCCTCTGCTGTGACAGGGTCCAAACCCATAGCCCTGTTTAATTGGCCCTCCATGCTCCAAACCTTGTCTGGGACGTCCCATTTGTATAAAGAAATGTGACTTTTTAAGGATATTTCATACTCTTTACTTAAACCAATATGCATATCATAATCATGTACATTAAGAGTTATAAAATTCCCTTTGTAACGCACTCACATAATCAGGGTGAAGAAATTGTCCCGTTTGGGTTCAGGCCAATTCTTTGTTTTCTACTGTAGATTGCTGTGTTTGAGAAAAATTCAATAAATAAATGATTACATTAAAAAACAATATATTTGGGGCGTCCCGGTTGCTCACACTGGTAGAGATCATACCATTAAGGCAGAGTCCTTGCTTTCTATCTGTCACTTTCAATAAAGCATGAAAAATGCCAAAAAAAGAATCTTTAAAAAATAAACAATCAGTTAATCAGTATTGTTATATGGCTCGGCCCTGCCAGCTAGCAGGAGCATAGCAGCATGACTACACTGTGAGGCAGGAGACATCTCATCACGGCGTGGCATGGCGCGGCTTCAGCAGACCACCCTGAGTTCGTGGAAACACCCTAATGGTAGTCTCACATTGCTTGAGCTATCTCCACAGCGCTAGAGAAAAGTAGGGCTGCACCCATTATTGTGGTATAAGTCGAACAATAAATAGATAGCTGGAGAGCAGAAGGAGAGGAGAATGTCCTGTGAGAGACACAAGCAGTACATCCGGTGAGTCAGACTACACTAATAATGTTTCCCAGGAATGCATGTTTTGTAGAGTTCTCTCTAAAAATTGATTAAAGCAGCAGTTCTGATCTTTGATACTGGTCATTTTGATCAGTCTGCAGCTTTTCCATGCTTGTGTTTCTGGTCAACGCTTCATTGGTCAGTGGTTTAACGAAAAGGGAAACAGTGGGGACGCGTTCCAATTTGTCAGCTCCCTGGTCCCCCAGAGACCAGTGTTGGTCTCTGTATGCAGGGAGGTGGGGGGAGGGTGCATAATGGGGTGTGGATTGTCCTTTCATCCCCCGAGGTATGTGAGGGTGTGTGTGTGTGTGTGTGTGTGTCGTTGGGTGAGCTCTACTCCCTCGGGGTGAGCACACCTTATTGATCAGACTGGCGTGTGTTTAACTGTACCCCTCTGGGTATCATATGGCCCCATCCCTAATCTGTCCATTGTCTCTTCCAATCTATTCCTTCTCTTCATCTCATCACTCTACCTCCATCCATTTCCTCGTCACCCTCCCCCGTACTGCCCCTCTTCGGCTCTCCAATTTAGCTTTCTGTCTCTCTGCGTCTTTGCTCTTTCTCAGTCTGTCTATTAATTTAGTCTGTCTTGTATGGATGGAGGGGGAAGGGAGGACAGAGACAGAGGACGCCTGGTTAAATGAGAGAGAGGTAAGGGTACGGAACAAGATGGAGGGCGGGAATTAGTGCGAAGGAGAGAAAAATCAGACCTTCGCCATGGTTAAGACACGTCTGGGAAGACTCCATCCCATCTTTTGTAAATCTAGTTAAAATTACTTAACCAGAAAAAAACCACAGCACACCTTTATGTTCTGAATAATATAAACATATTAAATATTGTAACAGACGGTAAACATTGTCACACAGCAGCTATGTCAAAACCTCAGCAACGAACACGCAAATAATCAAAACCAAAGAAAAAAAAACGCAACAGAGAAGCAAATTAAATGTCCTCTCATTATAATACATTTGAATAGTAAAATGCAGAGTGTAATGCAGACCGTGGCCAAGCTGAGAATACCTCGTTAGGGCTGAATCTAAACTAGAGTCACATTTCATGCATGCAAAGTGTTTTGTTGTTTTGGTTGTCTTCTATTTACCCCTCAGGGAAATTTACATCCACAAATTTGGGTAGAAGATCACAAAGATTAAAGCTGAAGTTATTTGTAGTTGGAACTGTGTTAAAGATAACCTCCTTGAATAAAAAAAAAAAATTCAAACCCAGGCATAATATGGAAGGGCAATCCATGGATGACCCACTTTTTTTCACCTTTTCACAGCCTCCCCCACTTGTGACAGCGCAGAATTCTGACATCAAAAGCAGTACATCGTACATGAAAAGCACTCAACCCTGCTTGGGTCTAATATCTTTAAGGCCTTGGGCATCTTCAAGGAGGGGGGCATTAGAAAGAGGCATATGGAACTAAATGGAAAAAAAGCTTCAGGCTGCAAAAAGCCCCAGTGAGTGACTGAATGTCATAAAAATGGTCAAGCAGTGATTGAGATTCTCCACCCTTCTCTGCTCGTCCGGGAAGCCAAAGATGAATGGAGGTGACTTTACATTTAAAAAAAAAAAAACAAGAGGACACAATCAGTGAAATGAGTGAGTGGCCCCTACTCTTCATTCCACTGTCTCGTTCGTGGTAGTCACGTGAAAAGGCAGACCAAAAAAAAAAAAAAATGAGGACGACTAAATGACATGATTTGATTATATTGTTCTGCTTGCTGCAAGTGCTCCAGGTACCTCGCTCCAGCAAAGTCACCTTGTCTCACTGAGGGTGGAGATAAGCGGGGTTGATTGTGCTTGGTATTACATCACTTGTTTGTTTAATGCTTTCGTGTACAAGCACTGTCAGACAGAGCAAGAAAAATACTCAACAGAAAAGAACACTAAAAAGGTACCAGGAGGAGACTTGCTGAGTTTCTTTACCAAGACATCTGCTTCAGTAATGTGTCACTGACGACCTGGAGCGAAATCTTACAAAAGGAAGCATCTTTGTCATCAGGAAATTAAGGCCCAGGGAACAAACTGCCTGCCACTGATTTACAGTCCTACAGGGAATGGATTTATGATTAGCAGCCACTCTCTGAGATGACCACATCCTTCTGGCACACCCACAACAACACAAACACCAAGTGATAATGGATACACTACTGAAAGACTTAAGCTCGCTAAAGTACCGATTAGACGTCATTGCATCCCACATGGTCACCTCTGGAGATTCTGCTATTTGTTGGTTTTGCCTTCCCCTCAGCAAAAGGCTTAACAAACCGTCCATTTATATAAATCCTCTCCTGCTTTTTATTTTACCATGATCTATTTCATCACACGGACCATAGAGACCAACATGTTGTCTATTTAGTTCAAAACTAAAGTCTCATCTTTTAACTATAGGGTCCGCTTTTCTTCTGAAACAAACTATTTAGGGCCCGAGCACTGACTCAGTCATTGAGGGACCTATTGTATTCGCAAGGATTATTTTTCCGTTTCTTCTTTTTCTTTTTTTATCACTTTGGAGGAAAAAATTAGGTGCTTGGGCTACTCAAAAATGAACGAACTTTGGCACAGTTGTCGGGCTTGGCGAAAATTGCAATCTGAAATGGGATTCAGGAATGGGCGTGGCAAATTGGCTCTGTAGCGCCCCCTACATTTTTTCCTGAGCTCCAAGATTGATGAAAATTTATAAAATTCAGTAGGCATATAGAACTCTTCCAGACGAACAAAAAAAGTCAGCAGGACCCATATCCTAAACTCAACAGGAAGTCGGCCATTTTGATTTGTATGGCCATTTTTCAACATTTCCACAACAGGAAGTGACATGTTTTATACTGTGATGTCTTGCTCCATACCGCTTGAACAGATCCACCTCACATCAGGTCAGCAGAGACTTAATCCCTCCATGATGCTAAATCGTGAAGCTTTTGTCTTTTTATTGCATGCCGTTGCCGTGGTGACCATCCACGCCGTGAAACAGGAAGTTATTGTAACTTCACCATACATTGTCCAATCCGTTCCAAATTTGTTATGATTCACAAGGGTCCATGCCTGAACACGTCCCTATCTCAACATGCAGTCAAAGTCATAGCGCCCCCTACTGACAACAGAAAGTCATCCTCATACTACAAACTTCATCCATTTACAGGACCTTCTCGATGCCTGAAACCACCGCAGTGCCTGCCGGCGACCGGCCAGCTGCCCGACGAGAGTTGGGTGCGAGGGCCCGTTCACTGCTGCTTGCAGCCCTAGTTCCTATTATTTCACACAGTCAAACGTCATCACTCAAGTGGGAACTGGTCTGGGTCAGCAGCTGCACTTTGCCATGTGTTAATAGAGCAGTTTGCAATAGTCACACCATACTCCGTCATGTCCACTGCTGAAATTGTCAACATTTTCCACATGAAAATCAGCATTTATGAATCCACAAAGCAGTGAGAGGACCACTGATGTTAACCATCCTTTACCTTTTTTTACAGGTGTGTCTTGGATTCAATGTTGATTAAATGATCGTTTCAGGTAACTTGAAGATAATTAACTAGAAATATTTTTAACAAATAATAACATTTATATTATTTCAATAAAAAGACATTTTTTTTATTTTCAAGCCAACAATGTCAACATCTTCTGCATTCTGATCTTCCAAAACAAACTGATCAAACTTCGACAAGCTGGATAACAGCAGCTAGAGAGTGAAAGGCTGATAAACAATGTATAGTAACTTCTACTGTACTTATTCACCTCAATAAAAGCACAGAGAGCCTCTGTCCCACAAGCCAACCCCCTCTTTACAAGAGGAAAAAGTGACTTTTTAGGCATCACTGTGGTTAAAGTGTCACCTTGCTTTTGACAGCACACGGACTATGTGCATAAACCAACAAATGAGCTAACACACACATCAGCAGCTGCACCTAACAGTGTGAAGAGGAAGTGACATCCCTAACCTCCAGGCCAAACACACCAAGCAGTATTTCAGAGTCTCTGGTGAAGACTGCGACTTCCATTAATCTGTGGACATAGTATGGGCTCATTTAAGCAGGTTTATTTGATATCATTCCACAATCTTGATGAAGCCCCCTAATGTTCGTTAAGATGTCTGATACGCTTAAAATCACACTAATCTGCAGCCCCCCCGATCCGTCCCTCCCAGCTGCGGTCTGTGTAGGGCAGGCCAGACCACCGGTTCTGAGAGACCTGCAGCAGATGTGTTGAAACACATACGTTGCAACCCAAACAGCATGTATGGGATTATTGTATATAGCTTTTTAAATCAGGACTCTCTCGTCATTAAGTCAATGAGATGGTAAGTGCATGCTGGTGAATGGGCTTGGTACAGTGCATTACTGTGTACAATAGTTCATTCGAACAAGGTGTTCAGTGTAATGTTTCCTTCATAATAATAACATAATAATATTTTTTATTTATAGAGCACTTTTCAAAACTCATGTAACAAAGTGCTTTACAAAGACAAGTTGAAAACAACCATGAAACAACAGATAAAAATAATGTTACAGAATGACATATTTCTGTGCAACTAAAAGACAGTTTAAAGGAAGGTAAAGTTCAGGTAAAATGAGGAAAGGCACTCCGATAAAAGTATGTTTTAAGAAGAGATTTAAAAGAGATCACTGACCCAGCCGAACGGATTTCCTCGGGCAGGTTGTTCCAGAGCCTCGAGGCCCTGACTGCCAACACTCTGTCCCCCTTAGTTTTCAGCCTCTGGAACAGTCAGGAGACCTCTGCCTGAGGATCTCAGAGTACAGACTGGTGTTTAGGGTGTTAAGTGGTCAGAGATGTAGCAGGGAGTGAGGCCATGAAGGGCCTTAAAAGTAATCAGTAAAATCTTAAAATCACTTCTAAAAGATACTGGGAGCCAGCGTAAGGATGCTAAAACAGGAGTGATGTGATCATGTTAATATGAAACAGCCTCCAAAAGCACTTCAGAGGCAAACTCTATAACTGCAACATCCCCAGTTTGATTGTAGCAAATCATTATATAATAAATAATCCATGGTGTTACTGACATATATCTTCCTGGAAAGTGCCACACTAAGGCCATGAGGTCAAATTTCAAATTTTGCTGATCCTAGTATAGGTATATATTCATAGTTGAAAAAATAGATTTTAGATTCAGAATTGACATTGCGACTGCCCTACTGTGAACTTCATACCTTTTCATCAGATATTGCCCCATATTGATCCTTTTTCTTTTTTAACCTGTATTGGATGTTGACACGGTTCTGGTACTGTTGTTGGTACAGTAGTGCAGAAGAGAGTCTGAAAAGTAGTGTTTACTGTTGACACTAAAACCTGCACTTGAAAAGAACTCAGCCCACTGTGTTACATATGAGAAGTTAATGTTAAGCAGAATGATTTCAGTATCAGTACTGAAACTTCTGGATGAGAACCAGCCATGTGCCTCCGCCTGGTAGACAATAATAGACCCTGGTCTGCAATTCAAACCAAAGTAAATCATGCCTGGACAAAGCCAAACAAGAGATCCATGTGCTAGTCCCACCCTGCTTTGTGTGTCCTTTTTTCTAAACCAGAGCTGGTTTCAGTGTGTGTTTTCGGTCTTATCTTGCCCTCTCTCTTTAACTCCTCTTTCACTTTGTGTGTAGAAGCAGCTAAATGGTTAATTACATGTTTTGTGTTCTACACAACACACACACACAGTACACACAGTACACAGTACACAGTACACAACACACAACACACAACACACACACCTCCTGCAGTGTTTCCTGTCTACCCTGGCTGATCATTTCCCTGTAATCTAATGCTCGGCTGCTCATCTCCGGTTGGCCGGAGCTATGTGTGTGTGTGTGCACATGTGCGCGTCTCTGTGCGTCACCATTGTATTTCCAAAGAACAATAGTGAATCAGTAATTTACTCACGATGACAGTGACAGCCACCTATTCACAAACTAACCTCACTAAAAATCACAAGTATGGAAGTAAGTGTGTTTAGGTGTGTGCAGGCGAGCATGAGAGTGTGTACATTTCAATGTTTTGCATATAACACAAGGTCATGTGTATGACCTGTTGAAGCAAATGAGGTGTGGGTGTGTGTGTATGTATGTATGTGTGTGTGTGTGTGTGTTCTGATCAGCTGGTTAAAGACAGGAGTGACAGAGTGGAGTTATTGAAAGACGAGGACTGTATGTGTGTCTACAGACACAGTATAACCAGGGCCGGCTCTAGCCCATTTGGTGCCCTAGGCGAGATCCATTGTTGTTGAGTAGCTCCGCTTGCTGTTTCACGGAGGGGGGAACTCCTGTTTTTGTTTGCCCATGGTGCAAACAAGGCTATATAATACAATCTGTCTCTATAATTATTAACTTACAAGTCAATTCGCAAAGAAGCAGAGCTGGAGACGCTAACAAAGTTAGAGACAAGAGAGACAATGAAAGTGCAAACCCTGTGAAAAATGTGCTTAACTGTGTTAAGCGAGCATTGCTTTATTTCAACCTAGCAAGCAAGCTAATACAAATGTAACGTCTTCACACAAAAACGCATTTAAAAAAAAGATTGGGACTTCTTCTCCTCCTCCTCTTTTCTCTTCTTTCGATACTGCGCACCAGAGAGCTTTGACGGCCGTTTCATCTTGCAAGATATATCAAAACATAACCTGTCTGCCACTTGACATGACCTGACCTCTGTGACAGTGATCTGGCCGTCTAAAGGGGGGCAAGGCAATGACCACACGTCACATGACTCAGCACCACAAGTGACAAAATGTCATTGTTTATCCGTTTCTTTATTTTGTTAATATTTATTATTTTCAAGACAGAACTCGAAGCGAGGGCGACAATGGGCATCGAAAATTATTATTGTTCTGTTTTTTTTTCTCCCTCAAGGGTGACTGGCAGCGCCTCCCTTCTAATCTTTTTCAATATAAACTCTGTAATCCTCTACTGTGTGAATACTACTACTACTATTATAATAATTATTAATAATAATAATGTCTGACATTTCAAATCTCTCCAGTCATACTTGTGGAAAAAATATTACGATTTCAAATTATTTGAGCCATCAACATTTATGTTAACTTGTTTAATTTTTTGTTTGTTTCCAAACCATTGAAATTTTATTTCATCTGACAAAAGGCCTTTAGCCAAGGGAAATGATCTGATTCCAAGTCAGCGGGCAGCATGCCTGATCTATGAGCCAGATAGGCACCATGCCACAGTTTTATAATGAACTGAAAATATTTTTACACTCGTCAACAGGTGGGGTCTGCGCAGTCTGCCAGGGGGATTCACCTCAGCGGGTCATTGCAGCGCAGCGCTAGGTCAGCTTAGAAAAGCTGGGGCCAAGGTGATGGTAGTTCCGACCATAAGCTTTACAGTGGCCCTTGCAAAGACCTCCCCGCTTACCAGGGGTTGTGGACGGGACTGCAATCCAGAGCAGAATGTCCTCAGTGTGTCAGGGGTATGTGAAGTCAGTATCTGAGCCAATATGGATCCATGTATCAGATTAGTGCATTCCAATTAGGGCTGGGCGATATATCGATATAAAAGATATATCAATATATTTTTAAATGTGATATGGAATTAGACCATATCGCATATATCGATATACAGTCATGGATAAAAATATTAGACCACCTTGTTTTCTCTAATTTCCTGTTCATTTTAATGCCTGGTACAACTAATTTGGCTTTTAATAATGATTTTGGTTATAATCAAGAAAACCATGTTAAATGTCTAGATATCAGCTCTTAAATTAAACTCTTATCAGCTATTTTTGTTGTTATCATTGTACTTTTCCAAACAAATGTAGTTTAAGTTGTACCAGGCATGAAATGAACAAGAAATTGAAGAAAACAAGGGTGGACTAATAATTTTTTTCATGACTGTAGTTAAAATTTGCACTGTGATCCTTGCTCCAGGCAAGCTGCGGCTTTGGCTTAAATGTGCACTTTATGGAGCTTTGATTTAAAAAAACAAAAACAAAAAAAAACTCCTGTTATACAGTATTGATGTTCACTTAAATAAACGCTTTGAATAAAACTACTTGTGACATGTCATATTTGGCTTTGACTGAACATTTGTTCTCACTTTGCAAAAAAAATATCAGGATATATATCGAATATCGATATCCTAAATATATCGAGATACGACTTTTGGTCCATATCGCCCAGCCCCAATTCCAATTTATTTGAGAAGATTACAGCTGAGGAAACTGGTAGCTCACCTGGTAGAGCATGGAGTCAGAGTTCTTAGTGGCAGACTGCATTCAATTTTGAACCACAGCCCTTTCCTGCATGCCATCCACTTTCATTCTCTACGAGAAACTGTAATTCTCTGAATTGTTGGCATATAAATATATAATGAGGAGGAGAGGAGAGATAATAAGAAGAGCACTCTAGGAGCTGAGTTTAACAGGACCAAACTGAGCCAAACTTGTTCTGGTGAACAGCAGTCTCTGGGCACCTTGCCCTGTCTGTACATATGATCATTATTCAGCCACTGCTGTCATCAAGTCTGCTCACTGCACAGTATACCTGCTATAAACCTCAGAGAGCCAGGATCTAGTGTCAGTCCCAGTCACACTTCAGCAGGGTGTGCACTTCCCAATAAGGGCCTGAGCCTCACTCCTGGCGCTGAAGGATGGTGTCTCAACGCACTCGGCCAACCTGCCACTGTGTAATGGCCGTAGCTAAAAGACGGGGTTTGCGTTATGTGCAGAAACTGCTGACAGAGGGATGCGACTCTGGGCGTTTTGCTAATTTGAAACAGCTGGCTGGATGCACAGCCCACAAAGAGAGGTTATGAGAAGACATAAACAGTTCACCCACCAACACCATCCGCCTGATTCAACCACAAAAGCTTCCTGGCTTCCCCCTCTCTGGCTTATCCTCCAACCAGGTCCTCTGCACTACCCCAGCCTGGGAATAAATAGTCCTGGCTCCTATTTCACAATGTAATCAAAACACTGGGCTTTGTGGGAGCGCCCGGAGGATAGGAGCCGGGCACAGTGGTGGGACAGGGAGGAGGAGGACTTGGACAGGGAGGAGAATCAAGGAAGGGGGATCAGGTCTTAGTTTATGTAACCAAGGTCAGCTGAAGGAAAAACACAATAATCCTTGGCTAAGGAAAAAACAGTATGAGCACCAGAGAGGAGGGCTGACTGAGGGAAGGGAAATATGAAAACAAACAGATAAAAGTCACAGCAGGGAGGCCTCCGTTTGCGTGGCCCAAGCTTCTGGTTTGGCATGGGGAGGAGTAATTGGGAGCAGCCGCTCACACTTTAAATAGCTGCTGAGTGTGGTGGGTTGTGGTTTGGGGGGGAAGTGGACTTGACACCGCAGGAGGAAGAAAACAAATCCCATGAGCCATTGTGTAATTCAGATGAATTGAAGGAAATAGTTAGAAAGATTGAGTGATCACCAACTGGCCAAAAAGAAAAATTAGCCTAACACTGATTACATAAGAATTAACATTGGGTCATGTTATGATCTGTTTGACTAATTATTTTAGCAAAAGCAGTAGCAAGAAAACAGGACATTTTAATTCCCTACCTGTGGAACTTCAGTGCTCGTTTCCTGCCATTTTCAATCTTCCCATGGCTACCATCAGGATTTGTCCAAACCTGAAGGGAGACAGGCAGTTAGAAAATCCACAGAGAGTATTTTACAATCATCTTCACTAAACGGCCAAAGCATGACATAAAGTACACCACAAATAGTCCTTGAGGAACCATAATGTGAACACAGACGATGATAGCAGGAGTCAATGGCTGAAAAATCCCCCTCTACAAAGGGAGCTTAAACCACTTGCAGCACCTGCCATGTCTCCTTAATTCATGCTCCGCAGGTGAGGGCCTCTGTTCTTGCAAGTAAACTATTGTTCAGTGCAACAACAAAGAGCAGAAAGCAGACAAATGGCTTCCACAGAGAAGAGAGGTTGGCACAAGATGACCCATGGCCTCTCTGCAGTACTTTCATAACACATAATTATAGCTCTGGACAGGAATGGTGAGGAGGTCTTCCAAATTTAAAAAAAGCAGTGAAATAAATTATTATAGTTGGAGTTTAAGGTTTGCTTTAAAAGGGGAATATATATTTTCTTAGGGTGTAAAAAAATTACATCCCTTGACTCCTAACTGAATGAGTCCCTTCATAACAACAGTTCAAAAAGTGTTGTTGAAAATATGGCAATTCATTCAAATGTTCCTTCTAATACAATTTTATTCATAATTTACTGTAATACCAAGCTGTAACAATCAAGCAGCATGACGTGAGATTTAATGTGGATCCTTCTTGGCTTTTGCAAACCTAGTAAATTCTCATTTCATGCTTGTTGCTCACCACAGGTGTCCTGAAGCTTAGAGCACTAACATTCCATTGCCACAGGAGATCGTAATGACAGCCAATGTCAAGGAATGTTGCCTTAACGTGGAAGAAGATTGGTCAAACTCAAGGATGGAAAAAAGAAAAGTGGTTTTGAACCATATAGCTCTCTGCCAGGTGATACCAAAGCTCCTTCCTTGCCCCCTGGCCAGGATGTGTTGGGTCTTGTCTTGGAGATTCCCTCAGGTGAGAATCTGGCTCACATGTAAGAAACTCATATACTTGCCATTGCTCTTTGACCCAGGCAGTGAGTGTGAGAACAAGTTTAAAGTTAAAAGGTGCAGAAAGCCATTTGTTGGAATCGGGGGCGAGATTGATGGGCTGATAGAATTGACGTGACAGGAACAGGAAGGACTGCAGTCTTTGCTCTGATGTTTGTTCCCCTCAGTGAGTTTCCTATTCACAGATTAAAGCTGACTTGTATCACACAATGGTTCATCAGGTTGAGCAAACAGAGGACAGATAGCAGAGAGAGTGGAGCACCTTTACTTTGAAAAACATTAGTGGATATGTTCAGCCTCCTAAGAGTACAAACAGGGAAGCTGTGTCCTTCAGCCAATAGCTCTTTTGGGGCCAGGCCAAATGAAGAAACCTTATGTAAGAGCCTTCACACAACAGCCAAGCACACTCTCTCACGTTAAAAGAGGCGAATCCGGATGCATTTAAACCTTAATGGCCCTTTGAGGCCATGAAAAGGGACTGTGCCAATTTCAGCCAGGCTCCCCATTGTTAGGCAATGTACAGTGACTCAACTGGTGACATGGCGTGTTCACTCACCCTTGCCAAAACCAGTGAATCACCGGCCAAAAAAGGCGGGGAAACATCCATCCTGCCCCCACCCCACCCCGCTACCTCTATACAGAGGGACATCACACCAAGAGTCCACAGCCCCAAAGACAGAGGAACCTTTAGACAGTGCCGACAGGGACTAGACTTAAATCAGGTCAGATTAACACAGAAAAAGTAAAATATTGCTGCAGGGCCGCTCATTTTCTGTTAAAAAGTATTTGAGTACAGACTTTAAAAAAGGCCATTTCAAGGCATCATAAAGTTCCAAAATTAGTATGAGCTTTCACCAATGGCAATAAAATTTGGTTCACTTGATAGAATCAATATTTCTTTTTTGTTTTACTGGCTTCTTAATTTTGTTGGTTCCGTGTAGCTGCAACATGTACTAGCCTAAACACACAAAACCCCAGCTCTTTACAGGAGGAAATGACACAGCGTCAATGAAACCAACCATGCCACCATTCCTGAGGTTGTTAAGCTGTCGGCCTTAAAACTAGCATCGACAGTGTGCCTTTGGCTGTGGCCGCTCTGTAATTAAACACCAGAAATTTCATCTTTTTTTCCCACTCCGTTCCTTGGAAAATATATACAGGTTCTAAATACAACTCCTGCCCTGCCCTCTCTGGCTTGTTGGCACAGGGCTGATGCCATCCTGCTTCATTCCTCAACCCACATCTGGTCATTCAAACAAAGATTGAAGAAACCAATCCCAGCAGAAAGAAAGCAGAAAAGGCCGCCCTGGTGTCAAACTGAAACTAAAATAGCGTTGTGGTTGAATTCCTTAGAGCCGGAGCCAAATATGTCACCGAGTCAAAACAGCAGAAATCTTTTTTGGAAGTAAGCACAGGGATTAATCTTTTAACTTTACAGTAAACTAATGAGAGACTGGGCATCTGTCTCTAAGCCCTAATGAGACGGAGGATGAACACTTTCAAGTGACAGCTTGGTCATTAAGCCTAATTGTGTTCTCACACTGAACATGACAAGCAGCATAGTGTGTCTATGGCCGATTCATTCATTTGAAGTACCATGTTTTATAATGGTCTGCAAAAGAGGGATAAGCACATCAGCATAATCTGACAACAACACATGGAATGAGTGCCAATTCCCCCAACTCCTATTAGCCATGATTGATTTTCTTAAGTCAGTGGGAAAAACAAACAAGGGTCATAGCTGCACCTCATCGGCCTACTTTAATTCCCAATGTTTTTTTTGTTTGTTTCTACCATGTGCAATATGTTTACTTGCCCTTGTTTTCTCTCCTAAATAAGTTTGAGTTGTGTGATTTTGCTCGTTTCTTGAATTCTTTTTGCCAATGACTTGATGAGTTACTTTTACCAATGGAAATGATGGCCAACACTATGAGTCTTCAACCAGTACAGCCTCTTTGTGAGGCACAGTGGTTTCCTCCCCTTGCTAACAATATTGGGAGCTCCACGACGAAAGCCCCAGATCTGATGCATTGGTTCGGTGCTCACTCCATGGAGCAACTCTCACCTTGTCTGAACTATTCAAGCTTGAACCAGACTGTGTAAAACTCAAAAGAGCCCTTGAGGATGTAGGTCGACCTGCTCATCACCATACATACTCATCAATGATATGACGTATTAGCTTGCTGACATTTGCTATTTAGAAGTAGAATAAAATACACCTGAGGCTGATGGGAATGGTATTCATTTTGCAGGTGTGTGGTCATGAACCGAAGTACTAGACCAATCAAACGCTATATCAAATTGAGGGAATCACTTAAAGTTTACAATTCATGAGGGGAACCTGCAATTGTTCGCCCCAATCCATCCAATAGTTGTTGAAACTTTTCTCAAGGCATCACCAAAGACTAGGGCTGGGTGATATATCAGTATAAAAGATACATCGATATATTTTTAAATGTGATATGGAATTAGACCATATCACATATATCGATATAGTACAATTTGTTTTCTCTTTCTTTATATATAAATGCTGCCCTTACTAGGATTTGTCATATTTAGTTCTTTTGTAATGTTCGTTATTCTTTTCTCATATAAATATATTTATTCCAGAAAAAGATTGGCCTATTTTATTTCATAGGCTATTTTATTTAAGACCTTTTTTTTATTTAAATGTGCACTTTATGGAGCATTGGTTAAAAATAAAAAAAAGGTTATTGTTATACAGTATTTATGTTCACTTAAATGTACGGTTTCAATAAATCTACTTGTGACATGTCATATTTGACTTTGACTGAACATTTGCTCTCACTTAGCGATAAAAATATCTGGATATTTATCGTATATCGTTATTCAGCCTAAATATATTGGGATATGACTTTTGGTCAATATTGCCCAGCCCTACCAAAGACCAAAGGCTTCTTCCTCTGGGAAACAAGAGTCTGTAAAATGTCAGGGCAACCCTTACCACAGTTGTTGAAATATTTAAGTCCGGACCAATGTGTTTGTGTGGCCCGTAGCCACCAACAATCAATTTGTTTGAGATTATGTCATGCTCAAATTTCAACAGCAGTCAGACAAAACCTCACCTTTCCACAGAAAATCCTCTTCACACAAAATAGAGCGAGGATCAAATGTGAACTTGTTCTTTTGTTTTCAGATGATGCTCGATAATGAATCGGATATGAAGCAGCTGGCCCAGGGGCAATCAATGAGGAAATACCCTACTGCCACTGTGCCAAACCCAGGAAGCGGCCAGACCTCTTCCACAAAGCCAGGACAAAGAAGTCTGCCAGTTTGACAAGTTTATTTGTAAAAAAAAAAAGTTTAACAATCGCCATTTTTTTCTGAATAAAGTGTTTTTCGGGGCGTCCCGGTGGCTCACTGAATACCATTATGGCTTACTCCTTGCAATGCATTGGACCCACGTTCCTACTACTTTCCTGCATGTCTTCTCCTCTGTGCCCCTTTCCCTCTGTATCTCTACCACTATCAAATAAAAGATGAAAAAGGCCAAAAAAAGAGAAAAACTAGTGTTTTTTAAACGGAAGTATAAAACTGTTCCTGTTCTGTAATCCCACCCAGGGATAACTCGCATCTTAATCTGTGTGATTTTGAAACAGAGCCGGGCCGACGCCTTATTCACCACAGGGTGGTTTCATTTCTTTCAAATTATGGAAGAAATCATCATCATGTCACATTACTTCCATGCAGTGTTTCCACTACATTCAATCATTGATTGCAGCTAAAGAGACTCCCATGAGATTTCAACATTTCAAATTTGATGAAATGTGAGTCACAGCAGCACAGTCACTTCAATTTTAATTATTTCCGTTTTCTCCAAAATGTCTAGTTTTAGAAACCAAGTCACTGCATAGATTTAATTTTTCTATTGTGTTCCAAAGGTCTTGGTGTATTAATGTTATATTCTGGAGGGGTTTTCAACTCTTGATATAAAATAAATTGCCTAATTCAGCAGAATGTGTGTTCAATAAACAATATCAACCCAAATATAGACATAATTGAGCATGGAAATGGACTTCATAAAGCCATAAATTCATGTTTGAACCGTTGACATGGTGCCAATGGATTCCTGAGCTCTTCTAGTTTTCTATAAAATCAGTATATCTTCTATAGGTATATACAACCTCTTAAAGAAAATAAATAAATAAAACGCAAATAATTAGAGCTCCAGAAAAGGTTAAAATATTTGAGAAGCTAACATTAATGAATACAATCTAGCAGAGCTCACTGTCCAGCAGTAACAGTAATGAGTTTGTGATCTAAATGAGGCCATCTAGTTTTGATTGCCTTCTACTATGCAGGACAGTGGGTCACGGGGGCGTTATATTAATCAGTTTGTTGTTTACGATCAATAGACCACAGACTGAACATGTGTAATCGATAAGGGCCTGGGGAGGACGGGATCCATATGGTCTGATGACATCATCAGCATGGTATAGACCAAGAAGCTAGATGGGGTTTGTTTGCAGTTTATGAAAAGGTTTCCTGCTGTCTCATTTCACTACACATCAAGAGGTCATATGAAATATAACATGATATCTGAAGGGAGTGATTTGAAAATCAGCTTTTACCAATGCTCCAGCTGCAGTAAAGCTCCAAAAAGATCAGCCATGTTTTTCTCAGCCTGACAAATGAGAAATTTTGTTTTTGAATGGAATCTTTAAAAAAAATAATTAAAATTAAAAAATTAAAATTCTCAAACTTGCGGCCCTCGTGACAATATTTTGTGGCCCTCACCTTGGTATGAACGTTTAATGTGAGTTTTATATGAATGGCACTACTGTGTTTTTTCAGTCATTTTGTGCCTTTTTTGTAATTTTGTGTCTTTTTTGGTCATGTTGTGTCGTTTTTTAGTAATTCTGTCTTTTTTTGTAATTCTGTGTCTTTTTTGACATTTTTGTGTCTTTTTTTTAGTAATTTTGTGTCTTTTTTTGGTCATTTTGATACTGCCTCCAGCGGCCCCCAGGTAATTTGAGTTTGAGACTCCTGTATGAGGACACCTGTGCTCAACATACTATATAGATAGATGGATAGATGGATGTACTTCATTGATCCATCACCATAAACTGCAGAATACAGTGATGTGTGTGTGATCCATGACACTAAATAAAAATTGATTTTAAGATTTTGTGTACAAACTGGTTTTGGCAACCACTTGCTGTTGTATTACATCACACCTGTTTAACACCCAATAAATGTACACATGTATTTGACTGACATGTCATTTTCACCATGACTCAGTATACATTCAACCTGAGCAGAAGTCTAATCAGCAGACAGAACTCTAAAAGCCTGTGGGGGTGTACAGAGTCTTTATGGATTTGCTTTTTACGGATTGCAAAGTGTCCAACAACAATTAACAATGAGTCTGAGCTACTCCAGTGGAAACAATGTCTAATTTGTTGATGTAAAACACATAATAATGAGAGAAAACAGGAGGGGTAGTTAATGCTGTAAAACTTTTATAGCTCCCTTCGCTGATCATTGCTCCTGCTGAGTAACACATGAGCTAAACCATCAACACTTTACTGCTCTGCTAAACATAGAGAAACTAAGTGAGGGGAGGCCAAGATGAGTTGTTTTTATGGGAGAAAAAGTAAAGTAATGCATTTGTGTCAGGCTGTGCAACTTTCACTTTACAGTAGGCTGAAGTTTGGCTGCCGTGGATGGATTGAGGATTGAGGATGTTCACACTAAAGTTAATCAACTTAAACATTCCATTTGTATGTTAACCCTCTGGAGTCAGTCTATTTCACATGTTTTATTTACAGTAATAACTTTATTTATATATCATATGTAGACAAGTTGAGAAAGCTAGTTAAAAGTGCATCATAGGGGCTTTCACAGTGTGACATTTATGTTTCTAGACCATTTTTAAAAATGTAATTTTCCTTTCTACAATGAATTACTATTTTTTAATTTACATTCAAAAATAATTTGTTATTGTATTTGTTTTTTTTATGTGGTTTTTGTGTTTATAAATAGTAAAACAAATTGGTACATTTCCATAGAAACCTGTGTCTTTAGTGTGTATTGTGGGTTCCTGGCAGCTTTATACTAAACTAATACTTAAAGAAAGAAAGAAGAACTAAAAATCTGACTGATAGCCAAGTTTGTGTGGAGAAAAAGGAGCCATGCATGTGATGTGAGGACAGACTGAAAGATGCCGAACAGAGACAGAAATTAATGCAGAGGAAGTTGACAAATTTGAACCTAAATCTCCTGGACTTCAGAGGTTTAAACAGGATCTGTCAACACTCGTGCTCTCAGATAAAACCTGTGAATAAAAAGACAAACTACTATGATCCCAGCCTATTTTATGCGAATATGTTAACTAGTTCTCACAGAGAGGTACATGGGGAACGCAAACGGTACACAGTCATGGAGCTTATTAAATAAGGCAGACAGGTGGTAAAGATAAGAACAGGGTAGGGGTGTAACAGTACACAAGTCTGATTTGGTGTGATTTTGAAGTGTCAAAGACAGAAACTATGCTACTGCCAGGGGATTGAGGGAGCATTTTGTCCTCTGGCAACTTTGGTAAGCTGTTCAAAATGATGAACATTTCAAACACTTGTATATAACACTATATGAACACTAAACAAGCACTTTCCCAAAAGGAAACAGGTCACACCAGGCTATAAAACTGAAAAGTATTTCTGATGAGCATGTTGGATGGGTTTCCATTTACATCCCCTACAGCGGTGGAGACACAATCCTGTTTTAGACAACCTTCCCCTTCTTTTGCTGTAGCTGACAGGAACCCACAGGTGGGTGCTCCAGTTATGGCGATTTTTTTGTGCGTGCCATAGTGTGACTGACTTACACGCCAATCACTTTGTTGCAAGGTAATAATAGTTTTTAGAATTTTTGTTTCTAAATTCAGTTAGTTTTAATTCATTTTCAGAGTGAGTTTGCTAGTTTTAGTTCGTTTTTAATTTTTTGGAAAATGCTTAGTTTTAGTTTAGTTTTTATTAGTTTTAGTGTTAGTTTTAGTTTTTTGGTAATGGGAAATTTGTTGGGTGTGAGATTCAATAAGGTCACAATAAATGTTTCCTTTATTTCCTTTGTCTGATCCATATCAGCCCCAATAAGTTTATTAAGTCATAAAACCAGATAGATTAAATAGATTTCATATCAACCAAAAAGGTTTACGGATGAAAAAAGTTGACAAAGATCATTTTTATTTTTTTCATTTAACGAAAATGTTTTTTCAATTCTAGTTTTCGTTATTTTGTTAGTTCTCATTAACTATAACCTTGCCTTATTGTGCTAACCTCGGCAAATGTTACTAACAGCATATGGCTAAAAGTTTCCAGCGGGGGCTCCGGCATGTGTGAATCAGTCTACATCCTGTGTATTCGACCTGCACCTGAACCATGGATCATTCTGTGATCCAGGTACAATGACGGTTTGCCAGGAATACATTAACAGTTAAAGGCGGGGTTCAGAGACATTTCTCCTTGTGTCATAATACTACACACTATCAGTGTGGTGAAATCCACTATAATGCTTTTATTGTACAAACTGGTCAAGCAACACCCATATCATTATCTTACGTATTTGCACCCATGGATCAACTACCAATGTCAGTACTGAGCTGCTGTTTGAGACACATGAACTTTGGAGGTGGAGCGAATAACACAGCAACACAAACACACTCACAACCCAGCCGGAGTGCTCCATAACCCGGGAAACAGAGGCCTGGTTCATTTGCAGCCAGATTAAAGATACTGAGGTGGAGCGGGTGGAAAAGATTATTCCTAGTAAGCATGAAAAAACCCTTAAGCTCTCCATTAATAACATGAAGAGAGTTATTTATGAAAGCTCCCTCGAGGCCCATTGGTACACACATATAACTGTAGTATTTTGTAAGCCATTACATTACGACTTTCACACTGGCACGAGCCAGAAGACGCACAGCACATACTTTGGACTGTGAATGAGTGGCACAGTCTGCTTTTATTCACCAGGATTACAGAACAGTAAACGAGGAATGGAACAAAACTTTGAGATCGGCTTTAGGAATGTCTAAATCAAAGCCTTTTAATTTCATCCCAGGGGAGGCACAGTGCAGCCTCTATACTGGGACACTGTGTGCCACAGCTCAGCTTACCAGCAAGTGGCAAAGGTTGCCAGGAAACACTGTGGGCTCCCAGGGCGTTCACATTCACACACAAATGCACACAGATGCAGTCACATATTCATACAAACATTTCAACATGAGTCGGAGTACCTCTGTGCCGTGAAAAGCTCCAGTGGGGGAAAACGTCCTGCTGAGGGAGTATTGTGTCAATGCAAGGATAACACACCCCTGTGACCCCTGACCCCAGTGTGAGTGTGAACCAACAGGAAGTAGTCATGGTAAGAGGATACATGATAGGCAGGTTGTTAAAATCCTGCTGCCTTTAAATGACGATAGATAACATGAGGTTAACAGGAGCTCCTGAAACCATTTGTACTTTATGCTTCTCTCTTTTTCATTCCAATGCAAACTGACAAGCTTTAGTTCAACAAATCTGAACTCAATGCCCACTTACCAGCATTTCCCAGGGCTTTCAATGGCATGTTATGGTCCTAATCGTTGGAAATAAATACGTTTTTAAGTTGATAAAATTAACATTTTACATTTAACTTGGTTATTATTATGTTAACGAAAACTAGAATTGAAAAAACATTTTCGTTAACTGAAATAAAAACAAGAGTTTTTTAAAAAACGATAACGAACTGAAACTGTATTCTATTTTTACAAAACTAATAAAACTAACTAAAATTCTAGTGAAGATGTCCTTTGTTTTCGTCTTTGTCAACTTTTCTCATATGTAAACCTTTTTGGTTGATATGAAATATATTTCATCTATCTGGTTTTATGACTTAATAAACTTATTGGGGCTGAGATGGATCAGACAAAGGAAATAAAGGAAACATTTATTGTGACCTTATTGAATCTGGCACCCAACAAATACCCCATTACAAAAAAACTAAAAGTAATAAAAACTAAACTAAAACTAAGCATTTTCCAAAAATTAAAAAATAATTAAAACTAGCAAACACATTCTAAAAAAATAATTAAAACTAACTGAATTTGAAAACAAAAATTGACAACGAAATTAAAACTAAAACTAATGAAAAATCCAAAACTATTATAACCTTGCTGGTAACTTGTCATGGACATGTGTCCTTTCTTAAATAAAGTGAAATATTTATTAATCAATGAAGTGATAGATCAAATGAATGCAATGCTAAATAAACCAGTGTGATGCCTGCTGGGCTTAATACTTTTTAAGTGTTGTAATTCCAAAGCAAGGAAAATCAGATTTTTCTTAATTACCAATTTAGCCGGTTTCACTTTCACTTGGCTGAAGGATTGCATGCCCCCTATGTGCTGTAAACAAATTTATGACTATTGCTTATGAGACCATTTTAAAGTGTCGTGTATTATCCCAAAGGGCATGGCCTTTCAGCCAGGAACGGTGATATTCAGCTTGCATACCTAAAGCCAGGCACGGTAGTTTCAGACACCCCTGGAACATTGTTCTGTAGTGGAGTCCACCAGCAGCCGGCCAAGGTCCTGAACTTTTAACACGCCTGTCCAACATTCGTCTTTGGCTTTTCCATAGCAACCCCCCTTTTCCCAGGACAGAGGGTCCCTCCCCATTAGGCGTTTAAAGGGAGTTAAGGGGGTGAGTCGATTTAGGGGGAGCTGTCTTGAGAAGAAGGGCGTTTCTAGGGAAACTGAGCGCTCACTGTTCTCCAAGAGCTTTCATGGTTGCCACTTGGCAACAGTCAGCTGTCGGTATTTCAAAATGCTGCTTTTCACGCTTGCCTGCGTGCCACGAAAAGCCACACACACTCACACGAAGTGAGAGAAAAAACGCGGCTAGTGTCACCGCAGCAGATGCCTCTTGTATTGTTGCCTCTGGAGTCAAAAGTCCAAAGCTAGCTGCCTGACGTCATGTAAATGATATTCAATTTCAAGCATGCTTCTAAATCCATTCATTTCAAATCATAATCCAGGATGAATGGCCACCTGTCTGACTGCATCCATGCAATACAAAGAACAATTCACCAAGAGCAAAGGCGATTTCACACCGATTACCAGTCCCTGAACCTGCCCGTAAATCTCCAAGTTTCAAAATCAACACAAATGCTTGACTGAATTTCAAGGTAAGTTTAATTATTTTGACTTTTTTGGATGCTGAAGCTCAGATTCCTCCAGATGGTGGACACTCCCCTTCCAGCCACACCCACTCACCTGTCCTTCCTCTGAGGAGACAGAAAAGGAGTTTGCAGTAAACACCAGCTGTGCTCCAACTGACAGACACACTCATCCTCCCTCCTTTCCTCTGTCTCCTCGAGGTATGCCTTCACCTCTCTAACCCCCACTTTCCCTTACAATCCCCTTCTCTGGTTGGCTGGCCTTTTCAGTCTCCTCTACAACAAAAGAAACAAAAGGAGGCAGGGCCACTTTCCCTCTTTCCCCCCCTGCTGAGAGAAGAAGAAGGGGTTACAAGGTCTGCAGACCACCCCTTCCAACAAAGCTGCACAGCAAAAAGTGTCCACAAGCTAAATCCTTAGATTAATACATGCAGAAGGCCCTTACGGCATGTCTGTAGAGACGTGGCTCCCAAACTATTTCTGCAAGGGCCTGCTTTTCTAAAAACAAACACTTTTAATCCAGCCCAAAGTGAATGACAAATGTACTTCTACAGCTGTGAGAACTAGTTGGAGTTTAGACCTTGGGTCGAGGATGTTTCTGTGTGGTGGGACAAGGTTGGCAGCTTTTTCCATGTAGCTATTTTCCAATGTGCTGTGCTGTGTGATCACACAGTCCTTTTCCACTGTAGGAACACACAACATAACCTGTAGCCATTGCCTCTGCTTCTTTTTTCCACTGCTACGAGTTTGTGGAACTAAATTTGGGCACTGCTCAAGGTAAAATGAAACTAAAATCAAAGAGCCAGCTACGTTCAGGGGTTACTGGAATAACTGTGTAAGTGACTAGTCAAGCAGACGTGTTTTCAAACAAAAACATCAGGGACCACCAATTTTATATCTGCATCAGAATCAAACAGACAGCCATGCTTTATGACCTGGAGAACACGTGTTGGTCAAATGGTGGCCCTTATTGGGATTTACAAAGAAGGAGGCTATTCAGAGGGAGCTGGAGTTATCAGTTGGAAAATAGCGTCTGGCACAAATGGTCATCAAAACACAGATGAAACAAGATTGTGAAAAAAATGGATCACAATTGCCTCATTTCCAATAAATGGTACATGGTAGTTTGACTACTTGATTCACTTTTGGCACCAGAGGGGTGTTCCATCAATTAGGATTAAGGAAAAGCCTGGCTTATTATGATAAGTCTCACTTATTTAAGTGAGAGATGCGTTCCATCAAAGTGGCTTATGTGACTCCCCGCTCAGTAACCATGGTAACTTACACCACTGAACTAGCCTGCTCTGGGGCAGGCTAACTGTCGAGCTAACTTTAGCTGTGTGTCAAATAATTCCCGTCGAGGCGGAAACAAAATCCCAAAAGTCAGTTCCACCACGTTTTTTTCATGTTACAGTCTGGTTTAGACCTTTTTTCTCACAATGTAACGAGGCATGAATTTATATACCTATTTCAGTCAATCTGTTGTTTAATTCATGCAATTTTTGTTTTGGAGTGAACCCTTTATTTGAACACTAAACGTGTATTTTAAGGAAAGAAACACATTAAATCCAGTCTAAACCAGGACCTTCTGTTGTGGTTAAATGTATACTTACATCATTCTCTAGTTACTTTATCTCCAATTTAATTAGCTTTTTGTCTCCATATGGAGTTTTTGGTTTTTAGTTCCCAGAAGCATATGATGCTTGCAGATCGCGCCGACAGCTTGTAAAAGAAAATGTGTCAAAGAGTAGCTTAGCTGATTATGTAGTTGCCAATTATTATTTAATGTCTCAGTTTCATCATTCCCTGCTGCTGTAGTTGTTCCAGCTGTGTCCTGCAGCAAGGTGCATGTTTATACACAATCTGAAGAATGAAGATACAGCCCAAACATTATTACGTTTTCTCTTGTCCAAGTCCTTTTTTTGGCTGTGAGATGTAACAGAATAATTAATATAGGACAGGGTTACTTCACCCAGTTAGGCCAATTTACAGTAAAATCATTTTAGTTGTGAGTTCTCCAAACTTAGCCTACAGCTAACTGTGAACACACATCTGTTATTATCCAGCCTACTGATAATTTAACCACTCTTATTGTATCTAGTGATCTAATTGTTAATTTATTAACAACTACAAATAACATAATAAGTAGGACTGAATTACTCGTGCATTTTATCAGTCTGCATTTTTTTGTCATGCCATCTCCCTGGCTCTGTTAATGGTAGTAGTATTGTCTCTTATTGTGACAGTCACTTGATATTCTTCATAAAGCTCCTTCAGCGCTGCTTTTCACCACTTTTTGCGAAATGTTATTGGCTGTTCCACGATTGATTAATATGGGCTGCCTATATACTCCATGCTGGTGCTTGCTTGTCTAGCCTGGGTTGAGTTAGCGTTGAATAGACACGCTGAGCGGCGTTAGTGGAAGTTGGTGTTTATTCTAACCAGACTTTTTCAATGAAGCGGTTTGTTTAGCCACGTTGATGGAACACCCCTCAGGTATATTTCTAGATTTTGTTTTCCAATGAAGATAGTCCTCGGGGTGAAAAAAGGAATTGATTCCCTTAAGTGAATTTCATTTTTGGAGCCTATTTTGTAATGCCTGAGTTGAAATAATTCAAATGCACTTGCTTTATTTTAGTCATGTGGATCTCAATCTTAAAGTTTGGTGATTAATTTATTTTATTACCTTTTTATTTGACAACTTTCAATTATTTTCTTTGTGTTCTGTGTTTTCACACAGAGGATACAGATAGGGCTGGGTATTGAACCCGAGTCCTTTTTAAATGCTACCTGACTGTGTCCTTAAAGCAAAGTACAGAATCTTTCTATCTAATCTTGTGACTGCATTGATCTGGGTTTTAAATTTGGATTTAGATTAGGCTACGCTTTAAGACAGTAGAGAGGATTAAAGCTTAGGTCGACGGTAGAAGAATCGACGTCTTCAAGCGACGGAATTTGGAAGTAGAGAAGAAGAACGCTGCGTGCATGTCTGTGTGTGCTCAGGGCTCCTCCGCCCTCACCTAGCCCAGGTGGAGGTCTCAGCTTCTCATTACGAGTGCAGTGACAAAGCCCTTCTCATCCATGTCACCCTATCTCACTAGCCGGGCCTCTTTCTCCGAGGGCCTTCTACAAATGGCTGCTTCAGCCCCACAGACAGATGGGAAATGATACGGGAGCATGGGTATGCATGAATGCAGGCACGAGGGAATACAGAGAAAATGAGAGCTGTGGAAAGTGTCAAATGTTGAGCTAGGAGCAATGATTTGAAGGATAAATGGTAAATGGACTGCATTTGTATTAGGGGTGCAACAGTACAGGTAACCCATGGTACAGTTTGTAACTCAGGGCCACAGTTTCGGTACGCGTTTTTTGTTTAACTTTTTTTCTCCCAAAATGATCTCTTTATTTTGCTTGTCCAGTATCACAAGCACTGATCACTGACTTACTGAATACTATATTTTTCCACAGACTAGAGAGCCACATGATTATGTAAACACTGTTTACGTCTGTATATGTTAGAGGTAGGCCGATATTTGCGTTTTTTTACTTGTATCGGCATCGGCCGATACGTGGGTGCATTTGCTGATCAATTAGCCCATTTCACTGAGCCAACACCAGGCAAGGCTTGGTGCAACATCTGCCATTCTCTGGTGAGCCAACTGTTCATATGTTTTGTTTGTTTTGTTAATAAATGTTTCTTTTTTTGTTTAAATTGAGACTTGTTATGATTGTGTCATTTTTATCATGTAAATGGAGGGAGAAAAGGCAATATCGGCTTCAGGAATCAGCCCAAAAAAATCAGCAGCACATATCAGGGATCGGTTAAGACTGATGTCAAAATAATCGGTATCAGCATTAAAAAACCTGTATCGGTCGACCACTAGTATATGTCTCTGCCCTCTCAACAGTGGGGAAGTAAATAACAACAACTACATCATCTCCTTGTTGCTCCTGGCTTTGTAAGCCCACACTGGCATCCAAACACGACATGTACAACACCTCTGTGCTGCTCACCTTGACTGCTATGGAGGGCGATTACATTTATATCAACACTGAACGTAAGAGGTTAATGTTGGACTTTGTTGTAAGCTAATGCTAGTCCGCTAGCCCGTATCAATCGCATTGCAGTTAAACAAATCCCAGTTTAGTTGGTCTCTCTTGAAGGTACCGAGTTGGTCTTGTTGGTCACGATAATCACACTTCAGGTCTCTCCTGGGTTTGGGAGCAGAACAAGCCAAAAACAGCGACTACACTTTTGGAATAAGCCCCAAAAAACGCAATACAATAATTCATTAACATATGCAATGGTTAAGATCAGTTAATCTGATGGAATAGTGGCATTAGAATCTGCGAGAAATTATCCAGGGGGGGCATGTCTCCAGACTCCCCTAGCCAGCTATTTGGCTATTTGCTTTCTTAAACCATGTTTAAGCGATTATACATCATACATACATTGTTGACTACATTACATTAAATTATCATTATAAAAGAATACGTTTAGAACATGTTTAGAATTCATTTATATTTTAAATATTAAAAAAGTATTGTTTGTAGAGCAGCCACAACAATGATTTGTACTTTTAACTCGAGTTGTTTACTTGGAAGTGCATGGATGTGTGTGTGTGTGTGTGTGTGTGTGTGTGTGTGTGTGTGTGTGTGTGTGTGTGCGTGTGCGTGTGTGTAAAAGCTGAGTGGTTAAACAGAGGAGAAGACAGAGACGTGAGTGCGACCACGACAGCAAAACGTGGTTAGATAACTCTCAGCATAGTTTTATTCCTTTTCATTGAGCTAAGGCGCTGTGAGAAAAAAACACTTAGGTGTGGTTTCTGCGTTATGTCAAGGAAACCCTGGATTTTTAAAAATAAGGGAGCATATTTGCAAGTCACACTGGGGTTCCAAGTTATTAAACCTCTCCAGAAATAGCAAAGCCCAAAATAGCCCAAAATGCAACTAAATGGTCGCAGTCTGGAGCCCTGAGATCATCTGTAGATAATAGAAGAAAGAACATTTAATCTGTCCAGCACTCTGCTGCACAAACTATAATGGTGATGACACCATTTCTAAGTCCCCTCAAGTAAGTGCTCGAATAAGAATCAAATGTACCTTGGACATGTTGGTGTTAAACGAGGTGTTTATTTTAGAACTTGAAACTGGATATTCTTTTCGTTGGACCAGGAAATTAACAGAAAATAAGCCATTTTCAGATAAGTTTTTTGTGAATGTATCACATAAAGCTTATTTTGGCAGTTGACATATAATTGAAATGTCCTTTCAGTCTGTGTGACATGTACGTCTATTCCCAAGTTAATAATCTTAGAACGTCCTAAGTGAGAAAACTAGGAAGTTCCTAGGACATATGACAATTCTTAAGAAAAAAATGGTGAATAGCATTTAAGAACATTCTTAGAAAGATCTTATTTTTTTTCTTAAGAATTTTCTCAAGTATTATCTTAACACTTGTGAATCCAGCCCCCGTTTCCTAAGCAGCTCACTTCTACAGTTTGCAGAATCTGCTATTTAAATAGTAATGTGCATGCTCCATGACGATTAGATGGGATGTTTTATAATAAGGTTTACTCATGTTCCCCCCAAAACACAACTATGATTAATTAAGAGACTAATTACAAGAGATTATGCACCTTTAACTACAAGAAGTGGAGTGGGACACGCCCTATATGCACTATGTATGCACTTTAGACCATGCACTATAGCTGGTTTAAATAGGGCCCTTTAGAATTATTCATTCATGTTCAGTTAAATGTTTGAAATACAAATCCCAGTAAGTATAAGCACATATGTCAATGGCACTGGGGAGTAAACGTTCTCAGTCAGTCCAGCTCAAGTTGAGGCAGACTGCATCACGTGAACTCCTGCTTCAACACTGACCTCGGGCAAACACACCAGCTTCATTCATGTCGGAACAATTGTAGAGCAAACACACACACACACACACACACACACACACACACACACACACAGCATAAGCTGCATGTGGTGGAGGCATGCAGCATACTCTGAAGAGTTAATAATTCACACTCATAGAGAGCACTTCACTTGCTGCTTCAAAGAGATTTCGATACTCAAATCTATTTTACAATCCACGGCGCTGCATATATCTGGCTCCACATTTACATATCTGAATAATGAACAGGCTACCCAGTCTAATTAAACCCTCAGAGAATCCTGAAGAGCGCCATCACTGTACTTGTTATCAAAGAAAATCCTCAGCCCCCCAAAAATTAAGGCTTTGCTGATTCAGATAATGGACACAGAAATACTAGAGCTACCCTAGTCCAGCTTGGGGCTCAGAGCTGTAGTGTTCAGTGGGAGCAGAGAGATGTGAGAGAATCCAAATGTGACAACAGCCAGTCAAGTCTGAGTCTGCAGGCACAGCAGCGCTCCTTATACCAGCCTACCCAGTAGCACAGAAAGACAGGAAACCATCATGTATTCATGGTGCTGTGACTTGGAGGGGATTCTTTAATCAGCCTGAAACTCTTCATCAATATGCAAAAACACAACATCATCACCCCCCCCCCCCCCCCCCCCCCCACCCCCCGAGCTTTTTACTTTCATCTCGTATTTGTATGAATGTGCATAATCACTGCATGAATTTGTCTTGGAACTCTTCTACAGAACAGAAAACACACAGTATACCATGGAGCGTGAAACTACCAAATTCATTTAACAAAATCAAACTTTAATCAGATCGCTGACATACATACTGTACTGTCCTCAGTTGAGGCTATATTTAACGTGTCCTACAGCGTGGTGGTGGTCTCCAGGAGGAGGGGCACCTTGTATCAGATTCTGTGCCCGTCTTCTATCCCTCTGCTCAGGGTTTGCACCACCAGCATATTGTGCCTAATCTTGGTGCATCTGTTGGCTCTCAAAGCCCTATTAAACAGCCAGACCACTCTGATAAGGTTACTGACTTAATGCTCAGTGACATAATTAAATTGAGTATTTAATCTGGCCATGGGAGAGGAGGAGTCCTCGACCCCTGCGGGGCAAGCAGAGCGTTCACATGTCGACTCTCCGTTTCCTTACAAATAACTTGTACTTTGATCCCCTTTAGGGTGATCGTGCTGTCCAGCGGCAAGATAAAAGCTGATAAATACTGGCTGCAGAGAATGTTCACTGAATTGATTTCTGGCAGCTTGTTTCAGCTTATTCCTTTAAAACATTGGGAAACATAAGACACTAAGGTGTTAAGGCTTATTTGAAGTATTGTTTATATTTATGTTTTACAGAGTGTTCCAGTTTTTTGGGGAACTAGGGTTGTATTAGCAGCACACTGATGCCTTAAAGAGAGATTTCATCCATTTTTAAGTCAGTCTGCATGAGGTAGTTACCCACAGTCCATGTATTACTGCAGTAGATGGTGGTCTTGGCGTGCTCCAAGCAGGAAACAGACCACAGACAGGCCTGTCGCAATAAGTATTTTAACCACCTAAACAAAGGCCACCCCGTGTATGTGTACGCTATATTAACGATATGTCCACTGATTTTTATTGCCACCCAAAGCTGCTATCCATTTCCTTCAGCACTACTTTTTCTCAACCATAGAACTGCCATGTTCCTACGCATAAAAGCAATCAAGCGCTTAGTGCACTGCCGGATATCAGCTGTTTTGGTAAGAATCCAGTCACTAATTTGAAATGAAAATTTGTGATTATGACAGCGATGATGAAATGCCATTCAATATGGAGACAAAACAATAGTGTGTGTGTGTGTGTGTGTGTGTGTGTGTGTGAACTGTAAACCCATGCCTACAGACCCGGAGAGCTACTGCTGCCATGAGTGGGACTTGGTTCTGTTTGATTCCAACCAAAACAGACGATCTGTGGCGCTTATGTGCAGGTACATGGAAGTTCTATGGTTGAGAGAAAGTAGTGCCAAATGAAACGGCTGCGGATAGTGTTGTTATTGGTAAATGGTAAACGGACTGCACTAATAGATCTCCTTTATCCAAAGCGCGTTACACTACAGACTGCGCTCATTCACCCATTCACACACACATTCATACTGGTGGCCAAGGCTACCAGGGCACACTGGTGCCAAAACAAAACAAATCATTGCCTTAATCTGACTATAACTGGACAACTGAAGTGCATGTAAATGTGTTAGTCCGACTAAAGTCGGAGCTCTCCAACTCCAATTAGGACACCCAGATAATGCGATTGGAATAGGATTTTCGCCAGCATGTATGACAAGACAACGCATGTGCGCATGCTCCACATGCTCCACATCCCACACTGGCGTATGACCCCGGAACAAAAACATCCAAGAAAGCCGGTTGCATTAGCCGCTCACACATTAGCTGGTCACATTAGCCGGTCGCGTTAGCCAGTAACGTTAGCTGGTCACACATTAGCCGGTCACATTAGTCAGTAGCAGTAGCCGGTCAGTAACGACGGCACAAAGTGTAGAACTGAGGTCAACCAGAAAGGGCACCATATTAACCCGCTGAAGCGACAGTGTTGAGGAGGAGGACACGTTCCCGTCAGTTATTTGATTTTCTTAGCTGCATGTAAACTGGGACAAGGACAGAAGTCAGAACAGACAGAAGTGTAAACGCACTGACTGATGAACGCAGCATCAGGAGCCATTTGGGGTTCAGTATCTTGCTCAAGGATACTTTGACATTTAGGCTGCCACGTTCGGGGATCGAACCACCGGTGTTCCGATTCATGGGTGACCGCTCTACCAACTGAACCACAGCCGATAACAAGGCCGATAGCTCATATAGCAATTGTGTTTTGCTCAAATGTAGCTCTCCTCAGACAGTTTGTGTTCTCACAGAAGTAAGATGTGACATGTTTAGGCTTTGTAGCTCATAGATACGCCCATGTAAGAACAACACACAAGCACACACATTGTGTATCACAATGATCTAATGAGACTTGGACAGCTGTTGGTTAAACAGCTATTCTCTACATCACATCAGACAGCCCTGTCCCTGCTGCAGTGTTTACACATACTTAATCAAGGGCCGTCCCCAGCCAGTCACAGTTTATCAAACACTTTGTCCATCCTTCATGTCTCCACACCAGTTCACTACCAGAATTACAGCATAAATGATACAACAGATGCTAGCAGGTCAAACCACGGGAATGTTCCCTTATCCTCTCTGACAACGTTTGCCCTCACTCCAGCTGATGACTTAAGTTGGTATTAAGGATGTTTGTTTGGTTGGCCATGGGGGGGGATGAAAGGTTTGACACCACATGCTCCCTGCAGTCCCTCCAGCTGCCAGACACCCAAAGTAACAGCAGTTGACACCCAGCCCCCTGCACCTTTTGACCTTTGGCAGGTCTGTGACAGAATGTGTGAGGTGAATCTTGTTTATTGGAGAGGCACTTTAGAGCCTCTGCTGTCCTGACAAATGCTGACACGGTTGGTTGCTACTTATTAGTCAGGTAAAAATAAATTCCTTCCAAGATATTTTCAGTTCAATATTAAAAATTAAAATGCTGAAAACTTTTAAAGTCATTGTCTTAAAACTGATTAATTGATTCTTAAGAAATGGTTATTTCACAGATACAAAAGAAAGAAATCATCCGTGGGTGCTGAAATGATTCTTTACTTTATTATTCCAATTAGGTTTTTAACAAAAGTTTTCCAAACTTAAATAGTTAAAACGACAACAAAAAAGTCCCCCTCTTTTAAGATTAAGGACCAATTCAAAGTATCACTGCACTACAAGTAATGGAGTGAGAATATGGAACAACTGCAGATGAAATTAAATCATGCACAACAATTGTTAAGTTAAAAAGGCTTATGAAAAATGATATGCTAAAAAAGTATAAGTTGCAAACTGGATGAGGATGTTCTTGTAACTGCCATAGTAATAGAAATCCTCAGATCTAATTTGTTTGATATACTATGGTTGACTAATAAGAAAATAAATAAATAATAATACTTATTTATTTGACATTAAGTGGCTATATATAGAGAGAAAATGTATAAGGAAATGCATATTGAATATTAAGTGAACTGGTTCTTATTTCTATCTTATTACTTAGACGGGGCAGATGCATGTATATGTATAGGGCTATGTATACTGTATGTGTGTAAATGTTTATGTACATCTGTTTAATGGTGTCTATGTGAGTATGTGTATGTGTACGTATATGCATCTAGCCTACGTTGTTGTAGTTTATGTTGTCGTTTATTTTTTCGGTTCGAAAAGAAGAATTAATAATTAAAAAAAAGATTCATTACTTTATTAATCCCACAATGGAAAAATTCAACCTCTGCATTTAACCCTTCCTTTTTTATACACAAGTGAACACACCATGCAAGGCGCAGTGGGCTGCATGTTACTGCGATCTAGCACCTTTAAACAAATGTTTTTTCCATCCCAGGTCAAGCATCTAAAAGGTCAAATGTGCCCACCATAATGAGTGCATTTATTCACAGGGCCAAAGGTCATTTTACAAGTCCAGACAGCTCTGGATGCTGGTGTCAGACTTTATCCAGGTACAAGTACAAGAACTTGCTGGCTACTATGTTGCTGCTAATAAGCAGTCATTTACTTCAGTGGCAATGAAAACATATGCTCCACTTAAGTCTCAGAGACGACGCTTAAACATCCTTTCTAAATGCCTACACTCATAATCTGACATGACCCACAGTTTTAACTTGTGTAAGCTATGGAAAGCTTTAGTCATGCTTTCAGTAGCTTCAACATTAGTTTATTTTAGAACTTGGAACTGGATATTCTTTTCGTTGGACCGGGAAATTATTTAACAGAAAATAAGCCATTTTACAATGCAGTGTTCATATACTGTCGTGCAGCTACACTGGCTCTCTGCTGCTGTTAAAAATAACTGAATTCCTGAAATGTGTTGGCCTTAGAAATGTTTAAACAAATATTTTCATTGTTTAACCCCACAGAGTTGCAATTTAAAAAAATAAACAAAATAGCATTGAATGTTGTTTTACCAAAGGTTAAAAAAAGTAAATGTAAGTGAAAAAACTGAAAAAGAATTTCCATTTAGAAGTGCAAACAATCATGTCAGCATGTACAAGAGATACAGACACACCCTGGTTTTCCTGATGCTACCAACAATCTGAAATAAATGAGCAATCATCATTATTGGGAGGGGATATTCCATCTCATTTTCTGGCTTATACTAAGCTACTCATTGTGTTACGAGGCAATGGGAGCAGATGGGCATGGTTTAAGAAGGCACTAAACTGTGAGAGGAGGCCCTCACCCATTGGACACAACAACACAAAGGTCACATGCTCTCACTGGCTCTCACTGTGATGGAAGTTCAGCCATGGAACAGGATGAAAATCTACAAAAGGAAAATATTGCCCAATTTACAGAAAACATGAACACCTGCATCTGACCTTTGACCTTTAGGAGTTCCATTATCAGTCAGTCTGAACCTCTCCTGCTCATTTGTGATTGCTTGTATTAACTTGAACTGGCTATGATTATACTGCCATATGTCTTTGATGGAAAGTAGCTTATGCTTTACTGAAAGAACAATCATCTTGATTGTAATACAGTAGCCTGCCTAATGCATAGAGCCTTGCTGATTGACTGATGAATGAATGATAAAGTTAAGCTATGTGAGGCACACTGTGTTGTAAAATGCACACGTATGTTTTGTGAACAGAATATCAATGGAAAAAATGAACAATTATTTTTTTTGTTATGTATGGAGCCACACAAATGAAACAAAAATACATAGGTTATGAATTATTCTGCTACTCTGGTGAATTCGGCATGCAAAATAATAACATACTTTAATAATACAACAATGTGTAATAAGGGCTGGGCGATATATTGATATAAAAAATATATTAACATATTTTTAAATGTGATATGGAATTAGACCATTCGTTAAAAAATATTTTATTTCTTTATATATAAATGCTGCCCTTACTAGGGTCTGTCATATTAACTATTTAATGTAATGTAATGTAAATATATTTATTTCACTAAAAGACTGGCCTATTTAATTTCATAGGCTATTTTTATTTAAGACATTTAATATATCGGATATTGACTTTTGGTCCATATCGCCCAGCCCTATGTGTAATCTGTGTTTTACTTGGACAACAGCCTACTTATTTACCTGCATAGTAAATTGTGGAGGGTGTAAAAGCGAAAAAACCGGACTACTTCCATATAAAATTCAACTTGTATTGGCCAGGTGGTACTGTAAAGTAAAGTAGTGACAAACTGATGATGATGATGATGATGATGATGATCGGGCTGGGCAATATATCGATATAAAAGATATATCGATATATTTTTAAATGCGATATGGAATTAGACCATATCGCATATATCCATATAGTTCAATTTTTTTTTCTTTCTTTACATATAAATGCTGCCCTTACTAGGGTTTGTCATATTTCGTTCTTTTGTAATAAATACTGTTATACAGCATTTATGTTCACTTAAATAAACGTTTCAATAAAACTACTTGTGACATGTCATATTTGACTTTGACTGAACATTTGCTCTCACTTTGTGATAAAAATATCGGGATATCGTATATCGATATTCAGCCTAAATATATCGGGATATGACTTTTGGTCCATATCGCCCAGCCCTAGCTGATGATGATGATGATGATGATGACCCTGGGGTTTGTTAACACTGGTTGCCCTCTGAACTCTTGTGTTGTGTCTATCAGTGTTGGAGAATTATTTGTATCACTGAAATCCCGTTAAATGGTGGCGACACATAACGTGAGTGGAGGTATGACCGCCAAAAGATGCGTTTAGAGAGTTAGCTAACTCAATGAGGCACATTGTGCACCAGTTATTGCGCTTTAGAGGGCTAACTTGGCTTTAGCTATATGCACCGGAAAAACAATGAGGTCTTAAAATAAATCCAAAAATACTTATTTCGAGCAATTGTGGCTTGAAAAGAAATGTAGTAACATTAAAATAACCCAGCAATAGTTGAAACTAACACGTTTTTTTCTCATTTCAGTATCTGGTGGGTAGAAAATGCTTTTGAAATAGCATTTAAACTACATGCAACTAAAACTCTTAATTGGAGCCAATATTTTAGGTAAAAACTCACCATATTCAACAGCTGAATAGATTGAAAAACATGAAAAAGGTAGCAATGTCAATCCTAAAAACAAGTCTTTACACAAGACTGAAATCCCTGTGAAGAGGTTATTCACTTGTTTTTGTTACAAAAAGACACATGTTCTTAAAATAAGCACATAAAGCTATGGTCAGTAGGTAAATTATACTCAAAACAAGATCATTAAGATACTACTGCTAGATAGGAGAAGAAAAATACTTGGTTCGCTTAATGTTTTTGCAGTGAGGGTTGAAAGCCTGACTGAAAACAAACTGAAAAAGAGTTAAAACTAGCACACAGATACATGTATAGTTTAAAGTAGTTTAAATAACATCACGTCTTCATTGAAATTGCTATTAACATGACATGCTCGGTCATTTAGTGGGAAACACGTGGAAAAACACACGCAGTTGTAATTTCAATTGAGATAAATAAGAATAAGAGTAGATAGCGGCCAGCCTCCACTCACCTTGTTGCCCTGTGTCAACTCTTCACGTTTAGTCCTCGTTTCTGCGAAGTAAACACGTTTCACTGCTTTCCTTCAGATGAGCTCATTTGTCTCAGCCGGTGCTGGTAGAAGCAGAGAAGTTAGCCAGGACAGATAAGGTTATTTCTCCTGCTTACGAGATCACAAATTCCATTGTCGCTCAGTCCAGACTTGCAAATATCTTTCCAGGAATCCAACTTTCACTAGTTTACACCTAACGCCTCAGTGGAAACCAGTGCAGTTATTCCATGCAGTAAAAAGTAAAGCTTAGTTTGGTTTCCTTGCTCTGCTTGGTTCTACTTAGCAAGTTTCTTTCTCCACATGAAGCCGGTAAGACGTGGTGGGAACGGTTTGGTGCTGCGCTCAGCGCCCAGCTCCCCACAGGCGTAAAAAGGGGTTTGGCAAAGGGGGATATATCATGCTGCCTTCAAATGCTGCTCGTTTATTCTATAATCCAGCTAGAAAATAACGTAGACCAGGGATGGGCAATTTAAATGCTGGAGGGGGCCACAATTTTTCATCGACACTACCACAGGGCCACATATAGGACCGTGCACTTAACCAGATATGATGAAACTGCAATTTTAAATATCATTACAGTGCAGTAAATTAACATATTTCATGCTCAAATGCATGTATAACAGTATAAATAGGAATACAAAAGGTTTGAAACAATTAAAAAATAAACACCTGCTGTGATTTCTTTTTTTTTCAGTGCAAGAACAGTAGACCAACATTAATTGCAAGAAGTAATTTTATGCATTTTTACACTGCACTTCTAAGATTTCATGCTCAAATGCATGTAATTGTACTGAGGGCCTACAAGGGAGGGTGTGGGCCATATGCGGCCCCCGTGCCTCCAGTTGCCCGTCCCTGAAGTAGACATACTGTGCTAGTGTAGAAAAAAGAAAAACAAAAGTGTAATTTGTAGTACCCAGTTTTGGTTTTAATGGAATTTTGTGAGACAATCTCTGTAGAGCAAAATATAAACTGCATTCTGAAAAGCAGCAAGTGAATCATGTCCACGGGGAGGTGGGCTCATCAGTGTTAATGTATAAAGGATGACCTACCCAATTAGGTTGGTAAACACAAAACCATTTACTGAAATCATGGCATGTCATATTAAGGTTTCCGCTGTGGCGCCGTTTGCTCGAAATCCAGTTTTTCCCTCAGCCTGTGAAGGCAGCACGGGATGCAACAGAAATGAGTGGTGCATGGCAGACCCCTTCTGGCCATCTGGAGATATGCATGCCATACTTCACAGACCTCCATTTAAATACTTTTTTATACGTTTATTTTACGTTTAATACGTTTTTATAATCTATATCTTTGCAATAAAATGAGTATTCCAGGTTTTCCTCAATTAACTTGTTTTTGATCATCATATGTCTTAATTTTTTGTTTTCTTTTCTTACTTTTTGAATAAAAACCCGTTTTGTATCACTACGCTTCTAATGCACAAGGTAAGGTGTGTGTAAACTTGACGTAATAGTACAAACATATTTTCCTTCATAAAATATGAAAGGAAAAATGGATATAATGATCTGTTGCAAAAAAAAAAAAAAAAAATTCAAACACACAGCCAGTATGAAATAACATGTGAAATAAATGCGGGTCATTTTTGACCCATGTTGTGCATTAGAAGGTGTTTAAATGTCGTGCATCAAAGGGTTGAATTCAATTCAATTTTTACAGACTGTACATGGTAAGACACCCTCTGTCCTTTGACCCTCACAGGGGCCAAGGAAAACTCCTCAAAAACCCTTTAACAGGGGGAATAAAGAAGAACCCTCAGGGAGACCAGCAGACAAAGGATCCGCCTCCTAGGATGGACAGATTAAAAGGATGAAAGCTATAATGAAACTGCATTAATTTATTAACATTACTTGTCTCTCTAATGTCCCACACTACTGTTGAGTTTCTAAACTCTTTATACTGTTAAATCATCTTATCCAAGAAAATAAAAGAGCTGAATAAATATAATGTTTTCTTGCTATTTTCAGACAAGCACCAGTCTTCAGCTGCATGAAACAAGAAGGAAAACTAACTTTATGCTGGTAAGATTGGAAGCTGTAAATGTTTCCTGCGCTCCATGATGTTGTCTGGGGTCCAGTCCTCATTTGCTCCTCCGTTTACAGAGGACATGTCGTGCTCTGACGCATCAGATGCATATTGATAGAGACCACACAGACATCACTAAACATGCTGCACACACTTATCATCTTTAAAGAGGGTCTCACTGTCTCTGCCGCTCTCTCTTTGTCCCATCTTGTGAAAAGAAGCCTTTTATCTCCCCTCTCTTAATTCTGTAATTCTATAATGAGGACTGAAGCTACTTAAGCTGCTCACACTTCAAAGATCACTCAGCCCCTCCCACCATGCCATCCCCAGTTCAAAGACAAGACAGTAACAGCGGGGTTGCTTCTGCTCCTACAATACACTATACTTTCATGTTATGATTCATAATGATTCATAAACACGTCCATAAATATTGTTATCAAAACATTACACACATTTTGTTCAACATAATTACTATATGTCAAAGATGAAATCAATACACACCACAAATATGGGATCATATATCTTATATGCATTATGAAGAAGTATTTGTTTTGCAATTATTGTTTACAATTATTATGAATTGGTAGAATATTTTTATGATATATCTGAACTCTCTGAACTTGTGCTGGCTCGCTATTCTGCCCTACAAAGTCTAACTGCAGTAACTATGCAAAGGGTGAAACTGAGAAAAACTGATTTAAAGTATTTTAACATTTTTTAACTGGCCCAGTCTAATTGGTTACAGTTAGGTTAGTGACATAACACTTATTTCAACATGTATTGATGATGTAATTTTTATGCTCAGAAATCATAATGATTTATTTGACCTTTGACCCCAAAAATGTACTGCATCACTGTAAAAATGTTCTAATAGTAATGCACAGAGTACAGTAACTACAATGTTGTTGTCTTCTTTCAGCTTTTATATTTAGTTTTCAGTGAATAAACATTTTCAAATTGATTGTTATAAGTGTATTTATAAGTGTTTAACAACTCTATTCAAAGAAATGTTATATTGTAGTCTTATTATCATTTTATTTCACTTTTTTTTTACTTAGTCACTATCTAGATAATAATATCCCTTTCAAATAAACTCATAATTTCTATTATTTTTATATTTCAATTAGTATATATATATATATATATATCCAAAGCAGACCGTGGTAAGTGCAATTACTGGTTGGTTTTGAGTTGGATTTTGTGGTTTTTATATAATTATTTCTCTGAATTAAAGCAAAATTGAAATCTAAAACTTTGTCACAAGTTATAACTCAATTTTGACCAAAATTGTAATTACTGCAATTAAGCTTTATAGGGCATTATAGGTAAGGGATAAAGTTGTCTCTGCATTCTTCTCCCTGGTCTTACTAAGAGGGCAAAGAGACAAATTAGTAGATTTAAGAAACAAGATATTTTAATATTTTCATAAGGCTTTGACAAATGGCAGGAAAAGCCTGCATAAAGTGGGTTAATAAAATGTTTGTTCTGAAAATGCTGTTGTGTTTTGGCATGAAGTCTTCAAGACAGTTTTGCAGCAGTCTCGCCGGTCCGGCCGAGGAAGACATGAGATAACTTGTTTGTTTTCTTTTTTGCCACTTTTTGCCGGGGAAACAACACACATTGTGGTTTCTTTTTCAAGGCAGAGCACCCAACTTAGGTTCAGTGCAGAGGATGATACATGCTGTCTTCAGTGAGGTGTTGCTCCACCTCAGGCCTCCAGAACGAGACAGATGATGGTAGCAGAGAGTCTGAAAATCTGTGTTTAGTTGGTGTCAGATCAGATGACTGTGACAGACATAGCATATGATCCTCATCATTCTTGCATACATCTGTCTCCTATGCTGCACATGTAGTATTGACTGATATGAACAGAGTATATAGGCTAGCAGGTACATTTGAGGATTGACATCAGAGAACTTAACACAAGTGAAGTGTTGAGGAATCCATTGAGGAATGTTAACATAATTTGTTATTTTCTCTCTGTTGTCTCTGTGTGTGACGCAGGTCACTATCAAAGGTCACTATCAAATGCTTGCGTACATGTGTGTGCCCTCTCTCTATGCATTTATATATTAATCATGCAATATGATTTTTAATTCAATGATTATGTTTGTGTGCTAATATTGTTTTAAAACTATGATTACTTTAAATACATGTATCCCAACTGCTTGATGTGCTAATATTGGTTTAGAAACCTTTAAAACTAAATTATCTGACTCCAACAGTAAATCCTCACCTTTTTCTCTGCACTGATCGTTTGATGGGGAATGATGAGCAGGAGACGTCCAAGTTCTCAGTTTAACATAATTTTATCACAATACGTCAAGAAATTTGCAGTAACAGAGTCTCTGGGTTCAAACATCACTTCCCTGATTTACATGATTAAGGCGGATCAGTTCATGAAGTCTGGACCCCCCTTCTGTCCCTTGAACCCTCTTTTATATCCTAACAGAGGTTTTACTCAGAATGTAGGTAGAACTCTCCAGAAGGTGCATCCCTCTCGAATCGTTGATTCATCAGTTTTAATTAATATTGTGGACACGTCATGTTACCAAGCAGAGAAGACAGTTACCTCCTCTCCTCAGCACACCGTGTCCATAACCTGACCTGTTCCCAAAATATTCAACACAACCTCCTGCCTTGTTATGACTTGCAGAGATATTAGTGGGAACACAGATTTTGCAATGTCTACATAAAATACAACATAAAATATATCTCTTTGTGATGATAGAATCTTACTAAGTTTAAGCAGTTGGAATAAATGTATTTCGTTTTGATGTATCTAGTAATCATACAATACAAACATACATACAATATTAGCACATGATCATTGTATCAAAAGCATCTTACATGATTAATCTATAAATGCATAGAGAGAGGCCACACACACAGTTAGTGAATTACACATGCATAGATAGTGACCTTTGTCACACAGAGACAGACACCAGAGACAGAATAACAGATTATTTGTAACAGAAGTAAAGATAATATCCCAATTATCAAAAAAAGAAATACACACTAGTGAACACTAATGTTTGGCTGACTGGTGAGCTTGATGGAAAGAATATGTCAGTGCACTAAAACACAGAAATTAGCTATTTATACAACAGGATGGAGACAATTTAGAACATGTTCAAATCACAACTTAAAGCCACTATTATTAATATAAATGTAAAACACTGTATTGAGGTAATATGTAGGGCTGGGCGATATGGACCAAAAGTCATATCCCAATATATTTAGGCTGAATATCGATATACGATATATATCCCGATATTTTTATCGCAAAGTTAGAGCAAATGTTCAGTCAAAGTCAGATATGACATGTCATAAGTAGTTTTATTGAAACCGTTTATTTAAGCGAACATAAATACTGTATAACAACAGGAGTACCTTTTTTAATACCACCATAAAGTGCACATTTAAATAAAAAAATATCTTAAATAAAAGCCACAGCTTGCCTGGAGCAAGGATCACAGTGCACAATTTGAATTATATCGATATATGCAATATGGTCTAATTCCATATCACACTTAAAAATATATTGGTATATCTTTGATATCAATATATCGCCCAGCCCTAGTAATAGGCCTTTTTGAAGTTCATAGTACCATCATACCCAGGAATTCTATGGGGAGCCCTTGGTCTGTGAGGCTGTTTTTGTGTGTGTGTTTCTCAGCACAGGCCTGTATTCATAGCAGGGTGACAGAGAAGTGAGTTTGTAAAGTGGAAAAGCAGAGTGTGAATGGGCATGCCTGTCTGTCAGGAGCAACACACTGTATTCATTTCCCTGTGAAAAACACTGAACCATTCATTCCCAAAGTTCGTACACACACAGAGCTCTCGGCCACTCTGAGAACCAACTTGTCTTTAGAGAGGAGAGAAGAGCTGGGCGGGCTGGCTGGGATGGGGGATGGAGGCTGGGAGAGTGGCTGGTAGGTGGTGGATGGCTGGGGGAGGTGTGGGTGGATCGGGTCAGAGAACAGCCTCCCCCCACCCAGCCCGCTCATTATCACACTGACAGACTCTCCAGTCTCAACTCTAACATTTTGGGGAAATACTGAGCTGGTATAAATTTATATTAGAAGTTTGTCGTAGTGATCCATAGCTGAAACTATTTTTTACGTAGCCCCACTGTCTATTGAAGATGAATATTTCAAGGGTTAGAATAATAACATATAACAATATAACATCTAACATATCAGCAATATAGTTAGTTATTACAAGTTCCTGAGAAAATGGCAATGATGATCAAAGTTGCCCCAATAATGTTAAGAAATCCTTAAAAAATGCTGGATTACCAGACGGCATCACATGATGCAGAGAGGTGTGACTGGGTGATCTGAATGTACAGTTTACTGATGTTATAAAGTGTTGGGAAATAGTATTGAGGAAACCTTTAACATTAAATTATCTGACTCCAACACAAAATCCTCACCTATCTTTTTGCGCCGATCGTTTGATGGGGAATGATGAGCAGGAGACGTCCGAGTTCTCAGTTTAACTTCACTTTATTACAATATGTCAAGAAATGTGCAGTTACAGAGTCTCTGGGTTCAATCCACACGTCCCTGACACCACATTAGGCTGGTCAGTTCGTGAAGGCTGAAGCAGTCTACTTTCTCTTGAATTCAGTTTTATAACCTAACAGAGATTTACTAAAAAAATGTAGGTAGAACTCTCCAGAAGTCGCCTCCTTTCGATCCGCTGATTTATCAGTTTATTCAATACGTGGACACGTCATGTCACCAAGCAGACAGTTATCTGTCTGCTCAGCACATCATGTCGGTGACCTGACCTGTAACAAACTTTCAAATCACCAACAACCTGTAGAGATATTACTGGAGACACAGATTTTGCAATGTCCATATAAAATATATCTTTTTGTGATAATAGAATCTTACTCTAAATAGGGCAGAGGAAGTTTAAGCAGATGGAGTTTAGTTTACCAATAGTTTAACAACAATATTAGCACATGAGCATTATAGCAAAGCAGCTTGCATGATTAATCTATAAATGTGCAGAGAGGGCACATACACAGAGAGTGAATTATGCACGCATAGATAGTGACTGTTAAAATAATTGTATTATTCTGTCTATTTTGCCTGTTTCCTTATGCAGTTTTTCTAACATGACCTATGTCCAGAGACAGAATAACAGATTATTCTAACAAAAGGTGCATCCATCTTTGAATACTTTGAAGAACAATTGATTTGAATTCTCTCACGGCCATTTTTGGTGCCCATTTTCAAGACAATCATCTTGTTAGGGCACAGTCTCAAATTGCATGGTCAATTTAGCTAATTACTTGTTTGTCTTTTATTTATTTGTTTGCCTGACAGAATGTTATATCCAAAAGTGTAAAGGAAATATGGTGGAAAGTTAAGTCATGAGTCAAAGAAGAACTGAACTATGAGACGGGAGATGCAGATGCAAAATTATTCAGGATTCCTTTGCCTAAGAAAGATCTAAAGGCTAAACAGATTTTCCACAGTTTTTAATGATTTTCAAAATGCATTGTCATTAGTGAATATTTGTCACAACATGGGTCAAAAATGACCCACATTCATTTCCCATGTTATGTCATGCTGGCTGTGTGTTTCTTTGCTTTATGTTTTTAAATCAATTTATTTTATGATTGAATAGTCCAAGTATTCTTTGAATATTTTTTTTATTACAATCGATCATTATATCCGATTTTCCTTTCATACGAAGAAAAATAGTTTGTGTATTATTACATCAATTTTACACACATGGGTCAAAAATGACCCATTCATCCAAATTTGATTTAAAATGAAATGACCTAATACTAAAATAATAGTAATTTGTTTCAAATAATTACTTTAGCAGTAAGAGGGGCCAAACACTCATATATTTAATATATTTAACATGTTTATGTATCATTTTGTCACACATACAGTGTATCAGGAAGGTATTCACAGCGAGTCACTCTTTCCACATTTTGTTATGTTACAGCCTTATCCAAAATTGATTAAATTCATTTTTCCTTAAAATTATACACACAGTACCCCATAATTACATTTTTGGCCCATGTTGTGCATTAGAAGTGTAGTGATACAAAAAGGGTTTTTATTCAAAAAGTAAGAAATGAAAACAAAAAAATAGTTAATTAGTTACTCAAAAACAAGTTGATTGAGGAAAACCTGGAATACTGAATGATGGAATTAATTTATTGCAAAGATATATGAAAAAAAAGTTGAGTCACTTTAGACCATGAGTCTCAAACTCGCGGCCCGCGGGCCAATTGCGGCCCTCGTGACAATATTTTGTTGCCCCCACCTTGATATGAAAGTTTAATATGAGTTTTATATGAATGGCACTTTACCGAGTTGTGTGTGGAAGGTCCCTTTAATTTATGTATTTTTTTGTAATTCTGTGTTTTTTGGGGATTTTTCGTGTCTTTTAAAAATAATTTTGTCTTTTTGGGTAATTCTGTGTCTTTTGTTTTTTTCTGTCATTTTGTTTCTTTTTTAAGTAATTTAGTTTTTTTTTTCTCTCATTTTGTGTTTTTTTGTATCTTTTTTGGTAATTGTGTGTCTTTTTTGGTCATTTTGTGTCTTTTTTAAGTAATTAAAGTTTTTTTCTGTCATTTTGTGTCTTTTTTTTTTTTTTTTTTTTGTAATTTTGTATCTTTTTGGTCATTTTGTGTCTTTTTTTAAAGTAATTCTGTGTCTTTTTTTTGTCATTTTGATGCTGCCTCCAGCGGCCCCCAGGTAATTTGAGTTTGAGACCCCTGCTTTAGACCCATGTTGTGCATCAAAGGGTTGATAAAGCTAAACTTAGAAGAAAAAAAAGCTGCATATTTTCTGAAGTGAGTATTAATGTTTACAGAGAGCTGTTGGGTGTTTACGTGGCTATAGGGTTTACAGATGTGAATCCTGACTCTATCCGGAGCTACCAGTAGATGGCGAGCCAGGACTATCAATAACCACGTTCACCTCCAGCCTGTGTTCATATCATAGACTGTATATAAATATATTGAAGGTTGTAGCATCGAATCAAAAATAACATTTCCGTTTTTTCAGTGTTCTCCTTTCGTTTAACTCAAATGATAGTTATTCAGAAAAAAATCCCTGCCCGCACTGGACAAAGTGAGATTTGTCACCGTAGATAAGGAGAGGGACAGTCCTCATACATAACCAGACCAATATGATGACGCAGGTCAAATGACATTATGTAATATTGTAAGGGCATAAACTAACTTAAGAAAAACTACTTGTTTTTCTTTATTTATATCAAACAACAATACATTGCACAGTTACAAAGAAGAAGAAATAAGTTACAGAAAAATAAACGATGCAAAAAATTAAAAAGAAGTAAATACATTTTTTTTTTAAATAGAAGAGTGATTAAATGGAAAGTAATGAAGCAAAAACAAAAATAAATAAATAAATAGACGCAAGATTACATGTTAAAGACATTAAACGCAGTGCATATGTTGGTAGTCTTCACAGCTTCTGTGTTTTGTAGACAGGAGAGAGTTGAGATATGCTGTTCAAACTCTGACTTCAACAAAAAGACATTTGTTTTTTTACTTGAAAACTTACATTTGTGTAGGCCCCTATGTGGTATTTGGCAAGAAAAAAAAAAAATATTTTTTATTATAACTTTGTTTCACAAACATAAAAAACATACAATTCATTACAAAAGCATTTCATATGTATATTCTACGTCGGGGGGGGAAGAGCTTACAGTAATATATTTAATAGTTCACAAATATCAACTGTTTTAATTGCTTTTTGGTTATTGGAGAATTCAATAGAAGTGATGTACTGTCTAAGCTCATTGTGAAAGGCAACAAAAGAGGGTTTTCTTCGAGCAAATTGACATTTATGAATATGAAACTTAAGAAAAACGACTTGCCCCTTCTCGCACGGCGGACACGCGCACTGTGTCTGGCGCCAGTTAACATTGTACGTGCGCGCTTCCGTAAAGCAGTGACAAAGATGGCGGCCTCCGCCGGATTAGGTAAGCCGACTTCACCGACAGTACAAACGGTTTCTTTTCATTGGGTTTGTTTAAGAGCTACAATATCCGGCATACCATATTAGCTGGCCAATATCTTTGCATTTACAAAGAGTCGAGCTGTAGTTGAGTTGTGACAGTAGTGGGATGTGTGAGAGAGAATGCTGTCACTAACAGTGCTAGCTAGCTCCCTGGCTAGCTAACTGGCCCTCAGTGTTTCAGCAGCAGGCTGCTCTCTGACAGCCTGGATTCACCATTATGAAGAGAGGTGGCCAGGGAACATGCTACATGTGTAATGATGCCGATAGATGACATGTTTGGTGGTGTAGTGGGGGTTATTGAGCTCACAGGGCGGTGACGCCCGTCACTAGCTAGGTGGTGTAAAACTTGTTTGCTTAGATAGCAGACAGACAGAACGACAGACAGACAGAACGACAGACAGACAGAACGACAGACAGACAGAGAGTCAGAGAGAGAGACAGAGTCAGCAGCTGAGATCAGCCCGGAAGAAGGCTCCAAACTATCGACAGAGACTCAACAACCATTTTACTCAATACACGGATTGACATGTTGTAAATGTAATGTGAACGGCTATTTATTTAAAACATTTACTAGCTAGTTTAAGTAACGTTAGGTAACTTAAATTCCTCCGTATCGTAGTTTCGCCCTGCTGGCTACATCGAAGCTAACAACTTCTCCTGATGCCAGGTTTGTCAAAATGTTAAATTATGTCTGTTTCCTGCCATGAATGAAAGCTCATTGTATAGTCTATTGACACAACGTCCGCAATCTGATCATGTAAAGTCGAATTTAGTGTTACTGGATAGGGCTGGGCGATGTGGACCAAAAGTCATATCCCGATATATTTAGGCTGAATATCGATATACGATATTTATCCTGATATTTTTATCGCAAAGTGAGAGCAAATGTTAAGTCAAGTAGTTTTATTATTTGAAACCGTTTATTCAAGTGAACATAAATTCTGTATAACAACAGGAGTACATTTTTAAAAAAAAAATCAAAGCTCCATAAAGTGCACATTTAAATAAAAAAATATCTTAAATAAAAATAGCCAATGAAATAAAATAGGCCAATCTTTTTCTGAAATATATATATGTATATATGAGAAAAGAAAACATTACAAAATAACTAAATATGACAGACCCGAGTAAGGGCAGCATTTATATATAAAGAAAGGAAAAAATGGAACTATATCGATATATGCGATATGGTCTAATTCCATATCACACTTAAAATATATCGATATATCTTTGATATTGATATGTCGCCCAACCCTATGCCAGGTTTGGCAAAATGTTAAAATAATGTCTGTTTCCTGCCATGAATGAAAGCTCATATTATAGTCTATTGACACAACATCTGCATTTTGATCATGTAAAGTCAAATTTAGTATTACTGAACAATAAATCAATGCTCACTTTACACATACTCAAGACGGCACAGCTTTTTTTTTCAACTTTATTTTTTATGAAGTCATTGATTTTTCAGTATACTTAAAAAGAGAGAAAGAAAGGAAAAGAACAAGAAAGAGGTAGGACCAGGCTTTAGAGATATTTCAGTCATTTTTGTTCTATTTGTCCGTAGTCTATCCGACATATCAAAACAGAACAGAAAAATTCTCACACTGGTGCCCAAAAACACTGAGAAAGCACATCAGATAGGACGAGAAGATGGCACAGCTTGTGTGTGTGGCCATCATGATGTTACAGCCAGGTTGACCTTGATACATTCACATTGGAAACATTACATCCATGGTCATTTTAACTTTTGAAGTAGGAATTAGTGTGTACATAATGTGAAAATAAACATGTGAAAGTAAACATGACAATTACAGGCTCCACTGACTCCAAGAGACAGAATTCAGAATAGTGTTAAATCCTGCTTCCCTTCTCCCTGTCCATGAATCATAGTTTTTGTGACTGTACACTGTTCAGGTGCTACAGTTCAAAAGAGCTCAACAGCAATGATCCGGAGGTAAAAAAAACAAAACATTGATATTCTTAATGGGGTTTTGAGTATGCTGCCTTCAGGGATCAGAACAAAAGCACCCACAAGTCTGGAAATCACTGCAAAGTGCTTGCAAAGTGCTTACTACTACTCTCATTGTAATTTCTGAACTTTTACAATATGTACAAAGCCTTGTATCTTTGCCTGTTTTTTTTCTTCATTTTACACATTTTTTTTTATTGGTTAGCTACGATTTTCTCAAATGTCATTGACTTAAACTAATGAGCTATTTTTTATTCCCTGTGTGTGTGTGTGTGTGTGTGTGTGTGTGTGTGTGTGTGTGTGTGTGTGTGTGTGTGTGTGTGTGTGTGTGTGTGTGTGTAGGCGCCATCATCGTTCCCCGCAACTTTAGGCTGCTGGAGGAACTGGAAGACGGTCAGAAAGGAGGTGGAGATGGTACAGTGAGCTGGGGCCTTGCAAATGATGAAGACATGTCGCTTTCTACCTGGAATGCCACGATCATCGGCCCAACCAAGGTGAGCCACCCGAGGGCTACTAGTCATATAATAGCCATAGTACTGATCTTCTCTTCCAGTGTTGCACAGGACTGAAAAAATGTCCTCATAGGACAAACCCATCTAACTCTTAGCAGTTCACGATTGTTCAAAGTTAAGAAAAATGAAACTTTTGGAGTGCTCCAAATCTTAACTGGTGCAATGTTGGCTTGTCCCTAACCATTGGAGATTTTACTTAATTTAAAACCAGTACATGAAGGGCACATGCTAGTTGTGCTGATCTGAATCAATGGCTTGTCTCATAAAATGAGGAATGCCAGCAACATGGGAGACAGATGCTGCATTCTGTTTGACTGTGTGGCTTTGCTGCTACTCATTCATAGTAGCAAGGGTGAGGAAATGCTGTTAAATAAAGTGCTTGTGGTACATGAGGTTACAAGTAGAGCTGTATGTTTATTTTCTTCTGAAACCAAAACAAATTATTGATATTTGCACTATTGCATTTTCTGTCTACTAAAGTATCCTACAAAGAAGCAAAGCAAGCTTATGGACTACTATTAAACAAGCCTCTATCCATCTACATTCCCCTCTCTGATTCTGATCTGAGTCTATCCATGAACTCTGAGTTGATTAACCATCAGATGGGAAACTCTGGGTTTCTGGTTTCAGAAAAGCTGATCTTAGTTAGTTAAATCAACTCAGAGTAGGTTGACTGTTATATAGTGAACCTACTCTAGTATTCGCTACTATAAAAAGGTAGCATTAATGGAGCCGCGATTCACCATGGCAACAGGTAAAACAAATGGTTGAATTGTAAATCATCACGCGAACGCACTGTGAATAAGAACACAACACAGTTGCAGCTGGAAATGAAATATCAGAACATAGTTCAAACCGTAGGACTGAGGTGTAATAGGCTTATGGCTTATTTAATTTTTATTCATAATTGACTGATTTAAGTCAATATAATTCAGTGACTATTTCTTGCAGTGGTGTTTCAGAGCCAGGGTCACTTTCCTTTTTACTCTGCAAACTATACCTTTTGTGATCTGCTCTGCATCGCCAATATTATTAAAAAAAAAAAAAAAACCCAACGCAAAAAATTTGCTCAGACATGACGTGTTATGTTGCAGATGTCAGGCTGAAGAATGTTGTTGAAATAAATAATGGAATGTGAGAAAAGATGAGGGTTTAATAGAAAACCTGCATATAAATTTGCACTGTGAAAAGGGCCCGAGTCAGAGTGGAGGGTTCAAAGACATGACACAGATGCATAAAAGCGGTAACCTTACACAGTCCTTGAGTTATAAACTAATATCCAAAGAAGATTGTGATTCTGACACACCTGCTCGCAAGTAGGTTAGGTTCCCGGTGTCAGTTAAATCAAAATCCAATCAAATCAACTTTATTTATAGAGCCCTTTAAACAGCTGATACAAAGTGCTGTACATGGCAGGACAGACCAACAATAAAAACAGAGAGCAAATAAAAACAACTAAAACAGAGCCAGTCTCATGCTGGGGAAAAACCAACAAATAAAAGTGAGTTTTAAAATTAATTTTACTTTTATAAACCACAAAGAACAGATAAAAACAAATAAACAGAGCAAAGGCTCATGTTGAGTTAAAAGCCAGTGAATAAAAATGGGTTTTAAGATTACTTTTACCACGGCAACTCAGCCAGAGCTGAACTTGCCTCCCTTTCTGGAACGGGAAACGCAGAGTTTCCCTCATTTCAGGGTTAACCTACGCAGAGTTTTCAGATAACGTGCTTTCTGGAACAGGCCCCAGGTGAGTAGTGTAATAATAATAAGTGTTAACAAAGGTGTGGTGGTGATCTGAACAGAGAATACAACATGATCAGGTGGTGCAGGTGACAGCAGCAGGGATAAAATACCTGACCCTGTAGGGGGTGAGAGATGTTGTCCCTGATGACATTCATAATGCTGGTGAAAAAGTAAGTGAACCCCTAGGTTAATGACAATGATGTGAGGAGGTCATTTTCAGGAGAGTCAGGAGTTGGCAAACGAGATGTAGAGTTACTTTGACCTATAAAACACTTATTTTTTTAGTTTGTTATTCACAAGAATGGACTTGGATTCAGATCAGATCACATTTTATCTCAAATGAATGCAGAAAACTAGGGAATTTCAAGGGGATCACAAACTTTTTCATTAAATGTTCCAGTGTATTTTGGCAATTTTATGATATTTCATATATTACTGACTCACTCTTGACCATGTTGATGAGCCACACTTCTTGCCACACTTTTTTATGTTTTTAAACAAATAACTTAATTTAGTGCTCAATGTGACAAAAATACAATGATGTATGACTAGTCTTTCTAAGTCAAACATCATTATCCAAGCTTGTGAACATTAATGTCGTAATAGTTAATAGTTAATGCTAACTAATTTAGCCTACAGTCTATTAGCTAGGTGTAGTTAGCTGACAGAGGGTCTTCATTTTATTCTTCAGTGTCCACCTCAGTTTAGTGTCTTATGTTTTCCAGTGATGTTAGTTTGAACAGGTGTAATCAACATAGTGGCTCTCTAGGGTTGCTGGAGCCAATCCCAGCTGACACTGGCCATAGGCGGGGTACATTTATGCTCTCATTCACACCTACGGGCAATAGAATCACCCATTTACCTAACCTTTATGTCTTTGGACTGTGGGAGGAAACGGGAGAATCTGGACAGAACCCAAGCCAGGAGGGAACCCACTTCCTCTTGCTGCAACAGTCCTATCTATTGCACCCCTAGGTCAACCCCCTGACCTGTCATCTTTTCTTTAATTACAGACTGTCTATGAAGGCAAGATATACAGCCTCAGAATAGAATGTGGACCCAAATACCCAGATCATCCGCCTCATGTCCGCTTTGTGAACAAGATCAACATGACCAGTGTACACAGCTCAAGTGGTGTGGTGAGTATCCATATTTCTTCATGCACCTATTCCTGCCTGTCTGATTAAAATTCTAATTAAGATCAATATTTGCAAGTAGAGGTGGAAAGATTCTCCTAATGCTGGGTTCAAACAGTCTTTTTTCTTTTTTTTTTTTGGTATCAAGTTGAAAAAGGGTTGCGAAAGGGTTGTTGGAAATGTTTTGATTGTTACTAAATCAACTACAAGATCAAAAAAGGGCACCCAGGAAGGTTAATTTTCTAAATTTAAGTTCACATGAATGAACTACTGCCCCGCTGCAGTGACAGAGCCTCGGCCTTTGTTGAGGAAAAAGGCAAACCAGTAAATAAGGAACGCAAAATGAAGAGAAACTAAAAAAAATGTTAGGATAATCTGCTGTAGTAATCAATTTCATGTGAATAAATAGCTAAATTACTTTAGGGGAGGTGGACAAGTAATGTAATAGTTGTATGCCTAACTGCTGTGTAAAACTTTGCTGCACAGCAGCTTGCTTACTTAGGCTGTAATAAATGAATGAATGCCCCCTTCTCCTCTCCTTTCAGGTGGACTTAAGGGCACTGACATCGCTGGATAGGTGGAAATCCTCCCACAACATCCGGACGGTGCTGCAGGAGCTCAGACACCACATGATGCTGAAAGAAAACAACAGGCTTCCCCAGCCACCCGAAGGCCAGGTGTACAACTGAGGCACCTGCTGCTATCCCTCCCTGTCACACACACACACACACACACACACACACAACTTTCAAACTCCACAGCCATCATGTTATCGAAGACTCCCACTTCCTAATCTAAGCGTCCCATTGGACAGAGAGAGGGATGTGAACCCAGTGCCCAATCATCCGTTTAAGTTCAGATCAGACATTACAAAACAAAAAATACTGTACATCTTACTAATGTTATTTTTGATCATCTTTGTGTGTGTTTTACACCCAGATTGTAAAATAACAAACGACCTGATTGAGTGTACCAATTGTTTGCGTGCTGGATTCTTGTGGTGTCACTTGGTCCCTGCTATCGGGAGATTGTGATGATGGATTTGAATCAACTTACTACCCAGCAGAACAAATTGACTTCTGTTACCCTGACCAAAGTGTTAAATGTTTGGATCATCGGAGTTGTTCTTAAACAACAAACCTCAACATCTTGCAGCATGCTGCAACAGATTTCACTCAGAGAAATAAATGTCCACCGCACAATGCTATGCTTGGTCTCCCAGGCCGCGTTAGTCTCAAATTCCCCAGCTTCCACAATCCCGATGATGTGAATTTCACAGGCCTTCCTTAAATGAGTGCATGTCCGGTACATAAGAATAAACTGCTACTAGACCTTCAGCTACATATGTATCAACAGGGCACTGCTGACTCATCACTCATGTTCTCCGACTTGTCTTCTGTGTGCCATATGGTTCATGGCGCTTTGTGGTGGTGATTGATCATTAGCAGTCAGTGGGAGGGGGAGGGAGAGGGATGGGGGTTCTCTCTACAGAGAACAGAGTTTGTTAAATAGCCACCTTTCAGGATCACCACTGTACTGTGACCTGTGCCGAGCAGGAGGAGCTGTGATTTTTGTTTGTTTGCTGTTTTGGGTTCTTGTTTTTGGTTTCTTTAGTCTCTGGGCTGACCTGTGTATACTCTGTGGAGCTGTCTCTTCTCTCATACAGTGAATGCCCACTGAACGCAATGTACGGCTTTGGATGTTTATTTTATAACGGGTTGAATCTAATCAGGGTGATGGTGACCTGTTGCATGGTTTTATTTGAATTAAACGTTATTACTTTTGCACGTGTTTGTGTCATGATTGTCCAGGGCAAATTGAAGTCCAGTGACACAGCAATTCAACCTCCGCTGGAAACAATAGCGGTTGTCATAACACACAAATGCATGCAGTAATAAGCCTTATTAAGTGGCTCGCCTTCGAAACAATAGCTAAACAAATGTTCCAGTCTTTAATAATACAGTTGTCAAAGCCCATATGGGTGTTGAAACAGGTTTTTGCTTGCTGTCATTCTTTCTGTTGAGGCAAAGATTTCCTGACATTATTTTTAGTCAGTGTCCACAAAGAATAGATCCCACCTACTGCCAGGTATATGCCTTGGTCTTTCAAGTTTGTAATGCAGGCTTTGTGAGTGATTTTCTTAGATGTGCCAGAGCCACAGAGGACATTATGTTAGAAACTTAACCCTTTATCGGGTGAAGAACCGTATTTGGTATCTTCAGTGGATATCTAAATGGGGTCCCCATGTCTCTCTGTTTGGTCGTAGAACCACATGGATTTCTTCCAGCTAATCAGCAAAGATCAGGCTATGTTACAGACGGTGACACCATGACATCTGACCAATCAGTATGATAATATAATTACATTAACTTAACTTGACCTCCAATGTAAAAATGAAAAATTTAGAAAAAAAAATCTGCAAGAAACAGTAGTACAGTTATTCTTCAATGATTTGTACGAGGAAAACTTGACTATGACGGCATATTAAGGCCAAAAGTTACAAAATTACTAGATTAAAGGAGCAAATCTACAAGAAAAAAAGTTGCAGATTTAAGAGATTTAAAGTGGCTAATCTGCGCGATAAAGTCAGATTTTTGAGAAAAAAAGCTACTTTTTTCTTTTTTTTAAATCTCAGAAATCTGCACATTCTCGTAAACATTTTTCTCAAAATATTACCTCCCTCCCCCGGGTCCGTATGTATTTTTACACATTCTGGCAGTATGTAATATCCTCTAATATTCTCTATGGTAGAAATTTGGAATTTGCAAATCTTTCAATGAGTGCCCTATTAAGGGTTAATTGAAAGTTTTCTGTCAATAGTAAGAACCAGTAAAAACATTGGGCAAGCTTGGAGTTATACAACTGTTTTTACAATGCGCTGTATGCTGACATTATGTGTAAATCAGTGGATTACCCATCACCACACTATCAAAAATACCCAAGATCTCCAGCTTGTGGCAGTTCTTAATGGCAGAAAAGTTTCTATCTTAAGCCTACTTATCTTTTCTGGGCTGCATTTTGCATTCATTAATTTTACAAGCCTATGTGAGACAGTCCATAGCCAGACGCAGCATCCCCATCCAACAGCTGTTGTTGCTTCTTTTGCCTCCTCTCTGCAGGGAAACAGCCACGTGACCTGAGCTGGAGGAGAAAAGATTGGTGATTCAGTCACAGTGGGTGATACAGCTGGGTGCCCTCCACTCACTTATAAACCATACAAAGAAGATATTGTGGACTTCCAAGGAGAACATTTTAGGTAGATTACAACGTTGTATGCAACTAAACTAATTTATGCTCATAGAGGCAAACATAATTAATCTGAAGGTAGATGTCTGATCAATTCTAAAATGAGTTGATTATATTTTTGACAATATCCCCAAAACTTCTTGACAATCATCAAGAACAACAATCTTTGAAACTGGTCCAGTTTTGAACAAGAGTGCTGCAGCAACATAATCCTCCAAGGCAATCTATATTTGATTTAATAACAAAATGTTAATAGTCATGCATCAGTTGATATTTAGCACCTATTACTGGCTTATTGATGAAAGTATTTATTGATTATTGCTTTTGCTGTAATCCTGCCCTGCTTACATGTGTACTGATACAGGTCAAAACAATAACTTAAGCGAATAGTCATGTTTTGGTATAGAATTTATTCTACCCTATGGCTCGTAGCAGCCATCCTGTTCAAAACAGTCACTGCAGATCCAATGGTCTGCAAGGCTCAGTGTATGCACCAAGGTTATTATATTTAACGAAAACTAACGAAATAATGAAAACTAGAATTGAAAAAACATTTTCCTTAGCTTAAATAAAAATGAGAGTTTTATAAAAATGATAACTAACTGAAACTGCATTGTGTGGTTACAAAACTATTATAGTGAAAATGTCCTTAGTTTTCGTCTTTGTCAACTTTTTTCATATGTAAACCTTTTTGGTTGATATGAAATCTATTTCATCTATCTGGTTTTATGTCTTAATAAACTTATTGGGGCTGAGATGGATCAGACAAAGGGAATAAAGGAAACATTTATTGTGACCTTATTGAATCTCGCACCCAACAAATACCCCATTACAAAAAAACTAACACTAAAACTCATACAAACTAAACTAAAACTAAGCATTTTCCAAAAAATAAAAACTAATTAAAACTAGCAAACTCACTCTAAAAACGAATTAAAACTAACTGAATTTGAAACCAAAAATTGACAACGAAATTAAAACTAAAACTAATGAAAAAATGATTATAACCTTGGTATGCACTGGACTGTTAGCATCAATTCAAGACTTTTTTATCTCTATATAATGTTGTCAGACACTTACAATAATAATCCGAGCCTGCTAGAGCAAAAACAAGGACTTTCTGTCAACATACAGTGCAGACAGCTTGGTCACCTTGTATATGTGTGAGAGAGGCAAAAATAAGTAGATACGCCATCAATCACTCTAATCATATCTGCTGTGATGGACAAGCTTTCTATCAGCCCAACTGTATCAGAAAGTAAAAGAGAGGACAACATGGTGTGCCACTCAATCGGCATAATTGAATGTGTACAACAGCTGTTCACCTGAGAGCCCATCTGACACAGTGTGGCTACAGAGAACTAACAAGTTGACTTATAAAAGCTACGCAACCAGTGGTTCACTTCTGTTCCTGGACAAACCAATTTTTACAACCCCAACTCCAAAGTTTGGACTAAAAAAGACCAGAATGCAATTATTTGCAAATTTAAAAAAAAAACACATTAAAGCAATATATTTCACCTTTTACCTTTTCAAATGACACTATATTTACAAATACACTGTATTTTGGCCTTTGGCCTTTTGGCTCAACAATTATTTATTTTTTGGTTTTATCCTAACCCTTTACCTACCCGAGCAGGTCAGTTTTCTTAAAACTTAGGTTTGTAAATATACACTACGCTTTTTTTTTTTTTAACCTAATTGGAATTGTGGTTGTACTAAATTACATTACAAATCAAAATGTACATTAAAAAAGTAATTCCTGTGTTTTTCTGACATGTCAAAAGATGTAAACAAGATGTTTCTTTGACTTCTGTGGAAACAAGTCATGGTTACGCTTTAGAATATGGCTCACAATATACAGTGTAATTGTAGTTTTGGTGTTATTATGTAAAAATGTTTACTTAACATGTACCTATTCTAATGGGGTACAGTATGATCTATTGAAAAGCAATATGACATTTGGAAGGAATTAAAAATACCTTTCACTTTTACTTTTTTTAACTAACTGCTGTGACTTCTACTGTTGCTCTTTACCAAAACAGTGTATTTGTATACAGATCTGGTTCAATGGATCCATCCATGATCTTTACCTGTTGATCCTTTTAAGGGCTTCAGGGGGCTGAAGCACAGGATGAGAGGCAGCCTGGACACACCATCAGTATCAAACACAGATCTTGTTCCTGTGCAATAAAAACTGCAGCAACATGTTGTTTCCACAAGTATTAATACCCAGATCATCCGCTACACAAAACCTTTATGGAGCAAAAAAACAGTAGTGGACGGCTCCTTTCTCTCAGGACGGAGAGATTCAAAAGATCCTTCTCTCCTACAGCCATCAGGCTGTCTCATTCTAACAGAGATTCTACCAGACTAACTGAATTTACCCTCGGGGATAAATAAAGTTATTTTGATTTGATTGATTTGACTGATATTTTAAGACTTAGGACTTATGGATAGTGACAGAGAGCATGGAAGGGGAAGACATGCAGCAAAGGGACCTTGGGCAGACCCGAACCTCGGAACCGCGGGAATGACTCAGCCTTAGTGGTATGCACTGTACCAGTGAGCCACGGGGAAGACTAGCTGTGTATTTTGTAGTTATTTCCATGAATAACTGGATGGTGGGTGAGGCAAGCCTGTCTGAGCAACCATTTTGCACCAACGTTCCACAGTACAGTCATGAGTCAGAGAGGCCCATAATGAAAAGGCAGAGATACCTGTTTTTCCACTTGACTAGAATGCAGTGCAACCACATTTCATTTTCCCTCTGCCCTCCACTTTTGGCTTTGGAGAGCATTATGTAGAGGGTGACAGAATAATTTATGGAATCAAGTGAAGAAGTAGCAAAAGTAGGCAAAAGAACTTTAAAAGATGATCATGGTCCTTTACACTTTAGGTGTTTGGCATTTTTGGGGACGAAACTCTGATGAATACAACAACATTTCCTTTCACCCTCCCTGATTATCATGTGAAAATCTAGTGGCAGAAAAAGAAGTCAGATTTTTTTCCCTGAAGTAAAATTAGCTATAACACAGTTTAGAAAAAGTCCAACATGTTCACATCAAAATATATTCAAAGTAGCAAAAGTAAAAGTACTCATTATATGGAATGTATTCTGCCCTAAGGAGTCTAACTGCAGTAACTACGCAAAGGGTAAAACTGAGAAAAACTGCTTTAAGTTTTTTTTATTTTTATGTTTTTTAACTGGCCAGACAAATGGGTTATAGGTAGATAAGTGATATGACACTTATTTCTACATGTATTGATGATGTAATTTTATGCTCAAAAATCATGATGATTTATTTGACCTTTGACCCCAAAAATGTAGTTACTGCTCTCCGGTTTTGCTGTAAAAGGTTCTAATAGTAATGCAAAAACATTGTGCAGTAACTATAATTTTGTTGTCTTCTTTCCGCTTTTATATTTTGTTTTCAGTTAAACATTTTCAAATTGATTTTGTGTATTTAAAAGTCTTTAACAACTCTATTCAAATATGTGTGTATTTTAGACTTAATATTATAAAGTAATGTTATATTTTAGTCTTAATAGAATTTTATCTCACTTTTTTTACTTCATCACGATCTAGATAATAGTTTCCCTATCAAATAAACATGTAATTTATTTTATTCTTGTCTTCACTATTCAACACAATGAAGAAATACAAGACCACAATGTCTCAGTCAAAGCAAACTGCAGTCACTGCAATTTTTATGATTATTTCTCTGAAAGAAAGCAAAATTGAAATCTAAAACTTTGTCACAAGATAAAACCGACATCAAGGAGTTCATTTTTAGTTATAAGTGAATTTTGACCAAAAATGTAGTTACTGCAGTTAGACTTGGTAGGGCAGTGTACTTGTACATTACTTGAGTACATGTACTTGGTCTATTTCCACCACTGTGAAAATCTCAGTTCACATACCATCTCGATAATTAACTCCATCGGCAAATTGCACTCCATTTGTTACATTCACATGTAAAGCACAGGGGGGATTGTGGACCAGTTGTGGGAGGTGTCAGATGGTCGCTGACACACACACTCCCACATCCATTCTACTGCACGACCCGGAGTGTGTTCAGGCAAAGCAGAGCAGTGTGGAGGAGCCCATCTGCTCGCAGGGTCAATACCACTTTCTCACACACACACACACACACACACACACACACACACACACGCGCACACACACACACACACACACACACACACACACACAGACACACATGCAAAGCGTGCCAATTAACTAAATGAAACAAATTTTTCATAGTGTTTTTATTTGTATTTTCTACTATGAAATATTGGTTTATTACTCACATTGATGGAATGAAATAAAATGTGTAGCTTTTGCACTAAGCCAAATTATTTTTTTTAAATATATGTTACTCATTTTTTTAAAGTAATACATAATATGGCTTCAATTTTCACTTCCTGTTTAAGACAGCAGCCATGACTATGAGGATCTCTATGTGTCCAATGACTGCAGTGTAGCTTAAATCACTTAATTGGTGTTCTTCTTTTTGCACATTTTGAACTGTACACTCTTTCTATATGTACAATTCAAATAAGATCTCCAAGGGGAAGATGTCATTCTTTTCCTTGTGCCGGTTCAGTCTTGTATTTAAACATTAGGTGTCTGTTTCCTCATAGGCCCTCGAGTAACACCAGTTTAACTGTAAATCTCAGTGGAAGTCACAGGCTGCTCTTCCAGTCTGAGCAGCTCAGCCGCTTGCTGTTATTAACAGCAAACTGCAGGCTGGCACATATTTGTAAGAAGAGAGACAAAAAATGAAACAAAAACAACTCTGGGTTAACATTTTTACGTATACTCTGGAGTCCCTGAAAGCACCAGCACATTACTTCTTCTTCATTCTACTTCTTCATGACGTCAAGATATAAAATCAAAGCAACATTGAGGCGTCAGCTTCCCTCTAAAGGATTGGCTTAAACTACATCCTAGGTTTTGAGTGATGGTGACAGTAAAAAGAAGAGATTTAATATATTTAGATATAAAAAAGTAAAAAAAAATAGATGTTGTCCTCATTTTACCTTTTTTTATATTATATTTGCAACCATTTTCAACATTTAGAAACTTTAACTCACATGTGATCGATGCACTTTATTCCTATGATCTTACACATTTGACTTGATTTAAAATTCTTCATTGAGGATGAAAATCATTTTAAAAAATATATATAATTTTTAAAATCTGATGTTACATTGGGTTTTTTGTTTCTTTTTTGGCTCAAAATGTTGAGCCAGTAAGTCAAAGTGAGGTTGTGCTGAAAAAACTGATACCAACACCAAGGCATGGTGAAGATTTTTTAAGTGGCAGAATGAAAAGTATTCAATAACCAACAAAATAGCCGAAGACTCCAAAGGGTTAAGCCACCATTTAAAAACAGTAACATGAGAAGAATAAATACCATCAAAAAGTATCTTATTAAAATGAAATCATTAGTAAATTGTATAATAACTTACATCATAATGATTACAAATTGTTAATTTGCATCAATACAAATTAGTAGTACTTTGCAGTACAATAAAATGACATTTGTTAAATCCGACATCCAGACAAGTAATGTACAGGCCTGGGACTAGCTGTTAGAATAAATGTAACCTTATTTGTAAAAAATGCAACAGTCATGTGGATACTGTTTCTGTTGGTTTGTCACACTCACCACATATACATAATCATATGCATAATTTAGCCTTTAGCTTATGTAAAGATCTATCAATCTATTTCCTTTAATATTTTATGACTGTAGCATATCTGCAGACAGCCAAAGAGGATGACGACACTTTTCAGTTGGTCTTGCTACTGCTGATTTGCAACAGTAAACATTTTGAAAGAAATCCAATGCTGCCAGGATAAAGTTTGTTACCAACAGGTTTTACTGAAACTTTTTTTTCCTGAAAAAAGTTGCAAAATGTTGATATTTAACAAATCCACAAAACCTTCACTGTCATTTATTTTCCTATCCATATTTGGCGACTAAAGCATGATTTATTTTTTCTGTTTCTGTTTTGGGAACTTAGAGCAGCTGGTTAAGGTTGAGAATAAATGATGGTCTCAATTTAATAATGACAAAATCATCTTGAAGAATGGGACATGATGTGTAGATTTTTTTCAATATTTAACCAAAAGCAAAAAAAGTGACCTGACCAGACCTGGGCTACAGGAGCTCCAGTATCAGAGCCTCCCTGCAACTTTTATGTAGTAAAGTCAAATCATTGGGGAAAAAAAATCATTGTCACTTAAACTTAATCCAGTCATTAATTATTTTCCCACCAAAATGCCTTTAACAAGACAATGTAAAACACTAATGTAACATTAAGTGCCTTTTCACATTGCCAAACCAGGTGTTTAGAATCTGCTGGAGAAAATACAGAAAGCACATTTCACAATGTGTGAACAAGTCAGGAATTTGTGCTTTTGGTTTGTTCTTAACCCATAAGAACCCAGGCCCAGTAATCCTTAAAGGAAAATTATAGGGGGTATACCACAGACCAAGTGGAACACATATAACACATTTATGATGTTTAAAAAAAAAAAAAAATACTACCCCTAAATGTCAAAGATTCGTGATGTGACATATAAGTTACAATGGGTGTTTATAGTATTTATGTTTAGAATATTTCCTATTTTAATTTCTTTTTTTCTTATTCCACAAAATTTATCAAAATTGTGACATTAATAGTGGTGTTTAACAATAAGTTATTTTTTTCAGATTTGTTTTTAAGTAACAAAATAATAATAAATCAATAATAAATAAAAACAAATAACCATTTGCCTTTTTGTTTGCATCTCCATAACATATATCAAAATTGTGACTTTAATTTGTTCAGGAAATATGGTCAGAACAAGTTAAAAGCAATACAGGACATCCTATTAATGGGTTAGAATTGTTAAATGGGTTTAAACTTAGCCTCGTCACAAAAAATAAGCTTTCTGAAATTAGCTTCTTTTTCACATTTCTGTTTCCAGTCACAGCCACATTTTGGAGAAGTCACTTCTTGTCACCGTCACATGACTGTCACCACATCAGGGTGTTGAGTATACGTCTCTTAGGGATTTAATGAGTTAAAGTGAAGCATAAAGCTGAATATGGGAGATTATAGAAGATTTAAAGTGTTTGTTACAGGGGTGTCACCATGGGTTCTTATGGGTTAAAATGTTGTTGATCTGTTATATTTCCTTATTAATGTTGCCATTAATAACCTTCCAGAGCCTTCTACTCCCTGACAAAAGGAGCAATAAACCAGAGTGAGTGTTTGGGAAATAGAGAGTGATCTGAGTGGGGTCACTGGGGCTGTAAATTCTCTTCCAGTGTGACAGAGCGTCTGCAGCCTCCTGTGGCCTGGCCTGCCTCGGCCTGGCCCAGCGTGGCTCTGCAGGGTGGATGGTTATAAGGTGACGGAATGCATACCCCCTCTTACCCAGCCCTGGACCTCCCCTCCTCACACACACACCCTCACAGCCATTATGAAACCCAGCAGATGGCCAGGAGACAAAGGGTGTGAGAGGGTGAGAGGCTCCAACCTCCCCCAACACGCCCCAACCAACTCACTTTTCCTATTGAGCTACCCCCTCAACCCCACCTTTCCCAACAAGAAGCAGGCAGTCTGTTGTCATAGCATTACAGCTGAAACCCATTGAAACTTCTTTCTCACCCCCCCACTCCGCCCGCCACCCCTCAACACTGTCTTGCCACGTGCCTCTCGATTAAGACAAATCGACAGCGCTTACCTCGTCCCTTGTTCATGCAGATGTGGTGATTTAGCCTTGATTCCTCACTTGTAGTGAAATGAGCTCCTTTTATGTGGAGACATTAGCTTAAATGATTCCTGGTGTCCTTTATCAGGCGAGAACTCCCATTTGGGGCCCGTGGCAGGTAATTCTCCTTTTGACAGTGCTATTGAACTGGCCAGCGCTGAAGGGCTATTTGGCAAAGAGCCATTTAGTGTAAGTGCTCTCAAGGCCGGCGAATGACACTTGTAGAGACAATGTCACCCCCACTGACACCATCAGTTGATTGTGTATTGAACAGAAATGGAGGAGCAATGTAGGCCCCAGGCCAGAAATATGCAGCATTATAGGCAGGGTGAAGTCCAAGGCGAGTGTCCGGGGAAAAAAATATTCAGTCAGGCTCCGTGGAGGTCTTCGTCGACACCAGGAGCCAAGGACACCAGGACAAGGGCTGTGAGCCATTAATATGGCTTATTTCACTGAGGTGTGCTGCATGATCATTTTTTACAGGCTGCAGCATGCAGAGTACAAACACTTTCTAAAGAAATGCTCTCAACATGCCAACGCAGTGTCCTTGTGAAGACTGAGCCGTAGGTAGGCAGCTGTATAGGTCGTCTGTGTAGGTAGGCAACCTGAGGCTCTAGAGCCAGATGTGACTCTTTGGCCCCTCTCCAGTGGCTCCCTGTTGCTTTAATTTAAAAAAATATATGGAATTTTTTTACAGTTTAATTCACATTGTTGTAGTGATTCTTACATTCTCCAGTTGTAAAAATATGTACCCTATGAACAGGAGAAATATATATTTTAGTCGACTTAAAGGTGCGTTACAGCCTATGACCATCTGGCTCTTTGCCATATTCTCTAATTTTTTGCCAAAACTAGCTAAAACAGAAAAGACGGATTCGTTTAGATTCACTGCCAGTGCTTCACACTGAGTGATTTACTTGATTTGCATCGATAAATTGGCAAATTACTTTCATTATAAGGCTCAAAGATGTAGCTCCAGAGGGATTTTTCTTTCAGTTTTTTGGCCAAAAATGGCTCTATTCATGGAAAGGGTTGCTCACCCCTGGTGTAGGTAGAGCGTACGACCCATATTTACGTTTATTGTGATGTGGAGACCTCTAGTGGCTGAAGTAGTTATGATAGGAGCAAAGAAGGAAGTTTGCAGAGGTCAGAGTTGGGGGCTTGACTGAAGGGTTGCATGTGCAATGAAAATTCAACGTAAAGTTATTCTGACTGTTGGTTACATCACATAGATTTCCAGAACCTAACTAAGTAGTTCTATTTATCAATGTCAGCCATGCCGGTCACGTGGTTAAAACAGCAACTGTTCCACAAAGTTAACACTGTGTACTTAAGTCGTACACAAAGGCTGATCAGTTCATGAAGTCTGGACCAACTATAAATTCTTTCTGCTCAGCACACCATGTCCATGACCCGACCTGTTAACAAAACTTTCACACAAAGTCCTGCCTTGATGTGACTTGCAGAGATATTATTGGAGACACAGATTTTGCAACAAAACAATAAAACATAAAACATAAAATATATATTTTTGTGATTATAGAATCTTACTCTAAATAGGGCAGAGGAAGTTTACGCAGATGCAGTAAAATTATTTTGTTTAATCATAGTTTAAAAACAATATTAGCATATGAGCATTGTAGCAGAGCATCTTACAGACAGTGAACCACGTACGCATAGATAGTGACTTACGTCAACAGACAGCGACCCACGTCCACAGAGACAGACAACAGAGACAGAATGACTATTTCTAACAGAGGCAACTGGTATGCTGATATTTCCAGCATCTACAGTGGAATTGAATAGTTCCTGTTGGTGTTTATAATCATTCTGGATTGAACAAGTTCAGCCATGTTGTCTTGTAGTGGATGTAAGAAGTCACAGACTATACTAGAATTATACAAGGCAGATTGAAGTGTCACACTTTAAGCGTTTCATCATAAAATAACTCCTGAAAAACACTCATAGCCATACATTAAACAGTGTACAAAGAACTATGGAGTAGTTTGTCCTATGAAGTAGCTTAACATTTTGGTGGATGAACCTGCTGTAATTAAAGAATGAGATAAGATGATCAATACCGTTCTCATTATGACCACAGAGTTGGAGCCACCATGTGGTTAGCCAGCATAGCATAAAGACTGGAGGCAGGGGAAAACAGCTAGCTGTCTAAAAGCCCATCCAACGCTCAATACTGAACACTGACAGAAATGTAAAGATGACAATTTTTGATTTTAGGGAGAATCATGTGGTGGAGCTATTTCTTGGCAAACAACAGTCAGTATTCATCTGCTAAGCACTTCTGTAAAAACCCAAGGAAACTGTGCATGTGTCTGGGTGTAGTCTGACAAGAAATAGGTCCTGCCCCCTAAAACCACCATTTAAGCTTTTTTAAACGGTGGTTTAACATTTCTTTTCACGTGTGGTTTAAGATACAATGTCTTATTTATTGAGCTTTAAAGGTGTTGGTGCTCCTAAACCCTTTGATGCACAACATATTAACACCCCTTCTAATGCACAAAATGGGTCAAAAACTACCTGCATTCATTTCTCAATGCTTGCTGTGTGTTTCTGTGCTTGATATCTTTTGATATCAGCTTATTTTATGATTGAATATTCCAAGTATTCTTTAAATATCTTGTTTTTGATAACAACAGATCATATTTCCATTTTGCCTCTCATACTTTATGAAGAAAAAAAGTTTTTGTATTAATATATTATTATAAGCAAGCTACTTAGCAATGTAGTTAGCTTAGCAAGCTACTTAGCTAACTACTTAGCCAAGAAGTTAGCTCAGTAGTTAGCTTAGCAAGCTACTTAGCTAAAAAATGGATATGGGTCATTTTTCCCCCATGTAGTGCATTAGCAGAGTCGTGACACAAAAAGGGATTTTATTTAACAAATAATAAAGGAAAACATAAAATTGGGATGTATGATGATCAAAAACAAACCTGGAATACTGAACGATGAAAATAATTTATTGCAAAGATATAGCACATAAAAAAATCATACATAGGCCTATCTGGTCACTTTAGACCCATGTTGTGCATCAAAGGGTTAAAGGTGTAATTTTCTTAGCTTTTAAAGATATCACCTTTTAGTCTTTATGCTAAGCTAGGCTCTGCTCGTCTCACTCTCAGAACACAAGCAAAAAAAGGATTTCCCTAAATGTTGAAATATTATTAGTTTTTATAATTCTAGATATATTTGGAGTAAGTAGTAAATATATTTGGAGTAAGCAGGACTAAATACTAATGCACCTGTTGTTTTCTCATAGCTTCATCTGCCATCAGGCATGTCATCGTCCTCTATCCACCATATTTATACTTCATCACTGTGGTTTTTCCATTTTGGACAGCATCTGCAGCTCTCGCTGGGTTCTCCCCTGAGACTCTGACATCCACCAGAGCAGAGGCCAGTGACTCGTGTGATTGATGACCCCCAGAATGGAAAGCAGAGAGATGGACAGATTCCTTTTATCAGGATTGAGGTCTGACTAGATTAAAATGCAGTTGTACAACGCCTCCTCCCCCATTTTGGCATCCCCGTTGGCCTCCCCAGCATCCCCACTCTATCGCAGTCAGTCACCTCACCTGACGGCTGGCAGTTTTTTCCTCATCTTCTCCACTGACCTCTCATCCCACCTCCCCACTCGAGGTGACATGGTGCGGACATGGCCAATTGTGCGAGACTTTAACCAGTCACTTCCAAATTGACTTGAGGTATTTTGTTATTTGCTTCTGCAGAGAAGTGTGCGAGACAAATCTCAGTGGAGCATTCCTAACACCATATGCACAAAGCTGCTTGGTTGGAAAAAGTAAAAAATGTGTTGGAACATAAATCACAAGTCACTCTCCGCAGCTAACCACAATCAACCATTGAAAAAACATGCAGAGTGAAGAGGGGAAATTCTCCTTCTTTTTCACTTACTAAGTGCTGATTAAAAGAAAAGAGACAATCATTCTCATTCACTGGCGTGCAGCTGCCTCATTGTCAGATGGCGGAGTGGGAGATTTTGTGGAGGTGCTGAAAAGATGCCTCCGTGAAAAGGACCTGCATTTGTTTTTCAGATGGCTCTCTAATGACTGGATGTGATTAACACAAATTATCTCACTTATCACAGCTCAACAGGCTTAGATAGACCAGCTCTGTGCGCATTCTCTGCAACGCCACTTAACATGCGTTTAATCAGACTAAGCAGTCGGTATCAAATACACAAGGACAGCACTGGCCATATTTCTCTAGCAGAAATACTGCAATATGGCTGTGTAATTCCTCTTTGCAACTTTAAGACAGTATTTCAAATTGTATAAATGGATATGGATATGGAGTCAGTTTTATGTCAAACATGCCTTACTTTGTTTTCCATGTTAGTCTGTGTTTTGTTTGATGATATCATACCAATCCTCTGGGAAATCCCTCCGCTCTACTCATCAATGACATCACTGCACAAGTTGTGTGTAGGACTGAAACACACACAATCTCAAAAAAAGACCAAACCAACAATGTGTTACTCAAAAGAAGGAAATGCAGGCACTCTGCTGGATTGACAAAAATTAAAAACCCTTTATTTTACATGGGCTACATCTAAAAACACCAACGCGTGTCGGCTTGCGCCTTGCGCCTTCCTCAGGGTGTATATGATTATTATTCTGTTTTTTCAACAATGTATTAGTTCATCTCTGACTCCCCTGCAATGTCTGTTACAAGGTTTTAAGTAACCCCCTTGGTTAGCCTAAGCTAAGACAGTAGGAAAAATGTATAATACTGCCTTTTTCATATGTTAAAAATGATTTATAAAACAGTTTTGGTCAGCTCTTTTGTTTTCACAGTTGATCTGGCAAGAGATGAGTTCTCTTCTATAAGCATGTCACCCCCCATCGACATCTGTGAGATTATATTAGTTTTTTTATGATCCAGTCATACTGGACTGTACCTTGCAGAGCCATCTGTGGGCGAGCTGTCCAGCCTGTGTTTAAGCTGCTGCCGTCCCTTCAGCCAACCAGAATTTGACCTCGTCACCCTGCAGGCACCCGGAGGTCAGCCTGTCACAGCCGCCAGGCCGGAAGTCACTGGGTGGCTTATATGGTTCAATGGAGGGCTGAGGGTCTTCAGAGAGACATAAAACAGCCACAGGATGAGGACGAGTAAACCTGCATGCTGATGCTTTACAATACAGCACGTTTACAGTAACTATGTCAATTAATACAAGTTTTATTGATATTACACATCCCTCAGTGTATCTTCATTCAAATGTTTTTTTGTGTATGCCTTACATATCCATAACACCACCTTGTGTCATGCATCAACAATCAAATAATTACACATGGATATTGTACAGTAAACTGGCAATACATGCTCCACATTATTTGCATAAGGTACTATCAAACAAACAACATAAATCATATTATCTCTAACTAAATTATGCAATATTCATGCTTTCAAATATATATAACATTTGAATGCTCTTTAGAACTCTGTATAAATGATCTTGATGCATAGTTATATCATAGTTACTATTAAAAAAACAGACACATGAATGGGTCTTACTGCAGATACTTAGATGTAAGTTAGTTATTAGTGGCTGACCTGATTCTGTAGAAAATGCAAATAACCAAATCCGTAATCTGATTTACATACCAAGACATGTTCCTGCAGGTTAACATTTTAATAATGAGCTGAATGATGATGATGACATATCAGAGGTAGTGGTGTTAGGAGTAAGGGGGTGTGTGTTTGGGCCAGCATGAATTGTGTTAGCTACTTCATTGAAAGACAATGGAGGACAAGATGTTGTGTGTAGTGTCACCCACGTGCTTCTGCACCACTATTGTCTGCTCTCCTTCCCTGGGAGAGGGGAGACGGAGGGGTGAAAGGAGGAGGAGGAGGAGGATGTGGGAGGAGGCGGGTTAGTTGACTGCTCTGTGTGTATGTGCATGTGTGTGTGTGCGTGCGGGAAGAAGCACAGACGGCTCGTGGTAATTTGATGTGTGTCCCCGGGGATGTTTGATGGATTAATGCTAAGCAGCTCCCTCTTCCAAAGCACCACCTGATCTTTGGGGCTTGTGCCCCACATATAAAAGGCTGCAGTAGTGCTGAGCTCAGCTAGTCCAGCCATCTCTCTCTCTCTGCTCTGTTTCTCCTTCGCCACTTTGTGTCTTCCTCTCCATCCTCCCTGTCCTCTGCTTTCTCTCTCTCTCTGTCTACTGCTTTCACTACATTTCCTCTTTCTCTTTCTCTCTGGCTTTAACCCCCTTTCCAAGTCAGATTTATTTGTAAACCATTTTTTAAATCCTGCGCTGTTTGGGCTGTTCAAGAAGGCCGCCTGGAAGCTCAGTACATTTTTGCTCCTTTCTTTTTTTATCAACAGTCCATTTACATTCTTCTATGAGGCCGTAGAATCAGTTTTTTCTTATCAGGGAAAGAAAATGCCACGTTCCTTTTTGGTGAAGCAGCCGAAGGTTCACGATTTCTCATCTTCCAACTACTACCATCAGCACCAGCAGCACTGGGACGACTCTTACACTGTGACACATGCCATCACAGAGTCGGCCACCAACTTGGCGGTGCGTTTAAGTGAAAATGGTGAGTTGTGTTTTCAACTTTTTGTGTATTTCTACTGCAGTAGTTGCGATTTATTTATTTAGAGATCCATCAAGTATTTAGCACAAAAATTCAGTAAAAATTCAGGAAAAGCTGATCATGTTGTTGTTTTTATTATCTTATCACTCATGGAAATCCCCCTAAAAGCCACAGGCATTGCACGCTTCCCTTTGTATGCCTCAGGACTTTTGTTTTCTAACTCTGTGGATGGTAAATAGTATTCAGGTCACGCTGGCTCAATCTGCTTAATTCTCAAACCAGATCACACAGCAGCCTTTGGCTTTAATACTATTGTGTACATGAATGATGAGATATACGTGTACACACGCATTAAGCACAAAATCTGATGCAAGCCTTTGTCAGGTCCAACTAGAAAGGAGAAAAAAATACTCGGGAGAAAGCCACATGGGACTGTGTTGTCCTTAGATGGTGCAGTTGCCCTTGAGTCTCTCTTCTCATCATCCACCCCCCCTCATTCATCTCTCCATCTCTCTCCATCTGATCCTGCAGGATGTTAGATAGCCACAGGGAGTAGGATTGCAGCAACACAATCCATATGTGGAGCAGCAAGAGGTGATGGAACAGGGTTTTTAGAAGATGGGTATTGACTGGAAAATAGAGAGTGCTGCAGGTAATTCAATAATGTGCAACATGAGCAGTACATTGGCAGACAGTAGATTTTCATCTGTGGGATTTCTATAGAGGGTGGATGTGAGAACAGCCCTGCAATACAAACAGTATGGTGTGTGTGTGTGTTTGTCTTTGAGAAACATCCAAAGAAATGTGCCCCCCCCACCCACCCCCCCAACACACACACACACACACACACACACACACCACCAGCAGCATCACAGATCTTGTGTTCGCATTGAATCATTTGTCCCCCAGATTTAGGATGCCAGCTGTCTGCTTCCCTTTGTGCTCCACTGTGTGTGTGTGTGGGTGTCGTGCATGTGTGTGTGTGTGTTGGGGGGTGTGGGCTCAATATGCCATTGACTGCTGTCAAGATCAGACCCCCCCCCCCCCCACCCCCCCACCCCACACACACACACACACCCTGCCCACCCTCCCTTCCCTCTTTGCCAAATCGCAGTCCCCCACCTGTCACTCAGTCTCCCCCTCACCATACTCATGAACACTCTCAAACGCGGCACAGATGGGGAATGATCTGATTAAAATGATTTAGTGATTGAAGGGATTTCACTGCTGAGACGCTCTGTTTTGACCCCCCCTCCCTCACAGATTTAGATGTGCTGCTGTGGTGAGCAGGCGACAGGTGGATCGATGGATCAATCAGGACACAAACTATTGCTCATTGCTCTGCTGACTGTTTTGTTAATGTCAGCAATTTATGACCGGCTCATATTCAGGGCACAATGTGCCTTTCACTTTTTTCTCTATGACACCACTTGTTGCAGCTAGTGCAGTCATTGACTGGTGCAAAACTGTGCACCAAAGACTCATTAATATTTCATTTCCAAAGCTTGCTGAACCTGGAACTTACAAATAGCTTCCTGTATAGGTTTCATATTGATCGGTAGTTTGAGTAAGAGGGCACTTTTCATCGGAGGTTGTAGAGATAAAGAAGCTGTTCCATGTATTCCAATGAAAAAAAATATTTTCAATTTTCTTATTATTTGTCTTTTTCCTTTCCCAGGCTACATCCATGATTACATCATCCCCTCAGTGTTGCAGAGCACAAAGGAGCCAGGTCATGACCAAACCGGGCTCTCCTCAGTGCCCCTGTACTCCCCAGGTGGGAGTGGCGGGGAAGAGTTTTCCGACCACGACATGGAACATCCAGACAGTCCCGTATCCACCGGCACAGTCGAGTCAGACAGTAGCGGCCCTGAGTTGGAGGCGTGCAGCATCAACGCCTTCCTGATCTCTGATGGCCGCTCCCGCCGGAGGCCCAATCAGAGGCGTCCTCGCAAGGCAGACAGCCAATCAGACAGCAGCGAAGGTGTGAGCTCGGCAGAGTGCAGCCCCACCAAAGTGAAATCCAAAGGGCGCCACATGTGCAGCGAGTGCGGCAAGTCTTACGCCACTTCTTCCAATCTGAGCAGACACAAGCAGACTCACCGCAGCCTTGACAGCCAGCAAGCAAGAAAGTGCCCCACCTGCCACAAGGTGTACGTGTCCATGCCGGCGCTGGCCATGCACATGCTGACCCACGACCTGAAGCACGAGTGCAAGGTGTGCGGCAAAGCCTTTAGTCGACCCTGGCTCCTGCAGGGCCACATGAGGTCCCACACTGGGGAGAAACCGTTTGCATGTGCCCACTGTGGCAAAGCCTTCGCAGACCGCTCCAACCTGCGCGCCCACATGCAGACGCACTCGGCCTTCAAGCACTACTCCTGCAAACGCTGCGACAAAAGCTTTGCACTCAAGTCGTATCTGAACAAGCACTATGAGTCGGCCTGCTTCAAAGGGCACCAACCAGAGGATGACTGCAGCTCTGAGGACTGATTAGGAAACATTACTCTTTTTAATTTCTATTTATATACTTTTTAAGAGTTCGTACAACAAAGTCAGAGAAAAGCTTGCAACTTCTCAGGCCTGTCTCATGCATGCATCATAATCCTGCCTTTTTATAGAAGCAATAACCTCACTTGAAATTATTCAGGAATTATGTATGAAATTCATAAAAATCTCAGTGTTGATCACAAATATAGAATATTTTATATTGTTTTTTATAAATTGAATTGCAATAATTTACATGCCAGTATTATTTTTTATGCTAACTAGCTCTTAATTTACCTCAAACATCTTAATTGTTAAAAAAAATGTATTTGTGTATTTATTAATTTATTTAACTATTTATTTTCTAATTTTGAAGATTATTTATTTATTATTGGTTGATGTATTTGTGAACTTAACATGGATTTATGAGAAGCCATGTATTGGATTTGTTGAAAACAAAAGCCAAAATATATTCTGACTCTATAGTTCTCTGTCTGATCAATTTGGTGATGACAATAAAACTGATGAAAATAAATGATTGCTAAAACAGATATTTTTCTGTCTATAGCTTCAAGTCCAGAATAAGGGCAGTCACGTTTTTATTCAAAATCCAAGATTTCATGAGAAAACATGAAATATTCTGTTATGACCTGTGGGTCAGATTATTTAAAGTAATTTACCTTGAAGTTCAACAGGGATTGCTCTTAACATTCACTACTGACCTATTGCATGACTATTGCATGTGCTACTGACCTTTCAGAAAACTAAGCTTATAAATAAAAATGGAGGACACTGGTGAGGGAATGGTAACTTGACTGCAATTAATCACTCTTTTCACTCTTTTAAAGAGCTTTACAATTTGCCATGGGCCACCATGGAGAACGGGATGCCCAAGGAAATTTAAACTTAGAACAACCAATCTTGTGATTATTGGAAGATCCACTTTCCCTCGCCATAAGTCAGCATTTTTGTTGGTTAACACAAGCTTTAGAGATTTCATGTTTTGTTCTAAGACATAAAATATGCCCATAAATACCCACTGATGCAATAATGTGTGTTTAAAAAAAGGTGGTTGCTATTGAATGGCTAAATGAGACTACAGAAGGTGTCAGGGACATTACATGTCATTAGCCGTGTTTCCTTTAGGGGGAAGAGTGTCAGCTTGGAAAGTCTCAGGCCACGCCCTCTCAAATGTCCACTCACTCTGCGTGTCTCCATTACAAAAAGCCCCCAGAGGGATTTAGAGACTCTGGAGGTGACGTATGGTTTGCGACCGTCATGACGGAATAAACATGGGAGACGCAACTGTGGCTGCCATCACTAACTGAGCAAACGTCAGCAGCGGATCAAAAACAAAGCAGCATGGCTAATTATGCACAGCTTCTTTGCTGATCATAAACATAGTGATGGTGAATTAACCAGCATGACTAACTGTGCATAGAGTGTCCGGTGCTTGTTGTAAACAAACAGAGATCGCTAAGTGAACACCTCCTGCAGCAGCAGCACATACACACTGTACTGCTACAGAGCTAACTGTTAGCCAGCTCTGTGACTGCAGCTGGGAGAGACTGCTGCAGGAGGAATGTGCCACTTCAACTTGTTTTTACTCTTCTTAACAAGCCGCCAGCCCCCGCAGCTCGTTAAGAAGAGCCGAAAAGTTGCTAATTATAGCAACAAAGTGGCTAAGTTGTCAACACTGCTTCACCGGCTTTTACAAATGGCGTGCGTTGTTGTTGTGTAGAGTACTATGTTACATCCTGCTTAGCGATCTATCCAATCAATAACCAGGCTGTTTTCAGGAGAGAAAAACAGCCCTGCTCTTCAACATGGACGAAAAAAGTCCCAACAGAAGCCTGCTCCGGACTGCTCGTATTCAAATTAGGGGCGTTTCAGCGAGTGAGACCTGCCTCATTCCTGGTACTGCCCGGTAGTGATAACAGCCCTATTATCAGCTTGGTGGTGGTGAAACTGAAGCCATGTGTGTAAAAAAAAAAAAAAGGATGGGTTAAATGCAGAGGTTGAATAGTGGGATGAATAAAGTAATTAATCTTAATCTTAATCTTAATCTTAATGATGAAGTAAACCAAAGACTAGAGGCTAGTCGTCCGGCTAGCAGACTTGTGTCTGTCAGAGCACATGCAGCTAATGATCTTACGCTAGTGAGACTGACTGATGTTGAAAGACAAACGGAAGCAGTGAAACAGCAGCAGAACAACCTGCATGGCGTTACAGTGAGCAGAAGACAGACATGCTCAGTTGAGCTATATACAAAGGCAAACAGTTCCAAGAAAAAAGGAATATACCCAGGGTGATAAGCCGAACCAAGGGCATTCAGAGAATGTCAGGCTGTCTAAATGTTTCAAATGTGGAAAAACTCCCTAATACCAAAAAGCACAATGTCCAGCTGATGAAGTGTCATTTATGCATGTGTGCATAATCAAGAGCTGCAAATTCCTGAATGGTGGATTTTAAGTTAAAGGTCAGTAGGGTCACATTTGTACTGACACTGGTGCTGATGTGACTGTTTTTCCATACTATGTTTTTTGTTTTTTCTATACAGCATTCAATAGCAATAAGTCAATGCATGAGAATGAAAAGTGACCCCTACTGGAAACGGGACTATCCTGCTTGAAGTATTTAGTTAGTTGCACCATTCAGCAGCATTGACATAGAGATGATACAAGATGTGCAGTGGAGTTGGTCGACAGCAGCCATAGACCTACACACCATCAAACTGAAAGCTGATGCAGTGCAGTTTTTTTCTAGAGATCCTGTGACAAGTTATACTTGTCAAGTTCCTCTTTCATTGATACCAAGAGTCAAGAGAGAACTAGAGGTATGGAGATGAGTGGAGTCATCAGCAGAGAGGAAGAGCACACTAGGTGCCTAAACACATAGCATACAGGTTGACTTCACCAAGCTTAACAAGTTAGCATATTTTTCACAGGTAATGTATTTGTATCATTACTTTTGATATCTCCTCTCACTGCAACAAATTGCTGTAAAAAAAACAGCCAAATTGTGACAGTAACATGAAAATTGTATTATACTGTAGAAAACAATGCATTCTGGGCAATATTTGTAGGTAGTTTCCCATAATATATATATATATATATATATATATAATATTTTATGGGAAACTATGTATATATATAAAATATATATACATATTTTCTAAGTCTCTTTTTGTCCACATTTTTTTAATGGCTGTATTTTACTTATATATGTATATACTTGTATTTGGTATATTAAAATGACTGAGGTTATTGTAAAGACAGCTTAATTCATAGTGATTGGCTTTCAGACAGTAATATGCTCTATTTACAAAAATGACTGCATTGTATACTGCAACAATATTGCAACTAGCTTCAGCACTATACTGTGTTTTAGTCTACTGTAAAAATCAATGAAATGCAGGATTTTACTGTAATTCAGTATGTGGTTTTATCACAGTAACATACTGTTAAGTAACAGTAGAGGAACTGTAAAATTAACTGTAGAATGCTGGCAACCCCGCTGCCAGTATTTTACTGTTAATTTACAAGACAATTGTTTACAGTGTATCTTTTATCCTTAGTGAGAATACTTGTTATCCCTGTTTCTGGTTAGACTAATATAAAATAAATGCATCTCCTATTCCTACAATTAAATGGTGCAAGCTGATAAGCACTACCAGCAATTTAAAGGTTTAATGTGTAATTCCTGCTACAGCAACAAAAAAATAGAAGGCAGCATTTCACTTTATGCAAGATTTCCATGCTTTACTGATTGCAGCGATGGGACTGTTCAAGATTGTGTACAGTTAGACACGTAATAAGCCTTTCAATGTCCTCAGAAATGCAAAGCCAACTTTTCAAACTAAAATAAAGACTTCATCTGGGTGAAACTGAGGTTTTGCATTGAAGAGACTATTGCATGGACAGGTTCCCAGAAAGTCTCGCTCCTTCCTGGTGTAGATGACTCACTCAGTGACCAGCACAGACATCAACATCCCTGCAGGACCATGTTAGACCAAGCAGGTCTAGTCATGTGAGCTGGGATCCAAGCTAGGCTAGGAGCAACCATCTGCACAAATAATGATCATTATTTTTCTTAAAAGTCCACATTATGACCACTTACCAAATTGTTACCCTGCTCATGAAGCAAAATAATGATTACTTAATGAAAAAAAAAATATATATCTGTTTAAAATTATGGCTGTCCTAATTCATTTAACCATTGCTGCTAGTTTCCATCCAACTTTGGGCATGAGTTATCATACCATAACCTGTAGGTTATATAACAGTTAATTATAAAATAACTTGGAGAACCTTTAGAGGATTTTTAGGTTGTAAAAAGTAAAACTTTGCCATTTAAAGCATGTATAAAATATTAATACAAAAGGCTCCTATATTTCCATTAGGGGGGCGGATTTCTCTATTACATGGATTGATATCATCACACACCCTTTACTGGTAAAGTTTCTCTCTTCTATTCTTTTCCAGTGTTTTAATCTATGTTTTAGCCAAGTCATAGAGATAAAGATGCCAGATGAGCTACTGGCTAACGTTAGTCAGACTTTAGGCAGAGACAGCTAATGTTAGTCAGCTATGTGAAAACAGAGAATCATGTTAATATGCCCCTAATCAAAGCTACAATTATACTTGCTTTTAGCTACGCACACCCAAACACATTTCATTGATTGGACTCCAGCTTTGCTAACTCCAGACTCCAATTAGCCTCGGGGTTCACTTAGTTTTTCCACCAGCAGTATGAATGTTTCATGGATGTGTTCAATAAAAACATGAAATATTATAATGGTTTGTGTGATATTAGTTTAAGCACATTGTGTTGTCCAACTTTGGGATTTACATGCAGATCATATCACATTTTATGACAAATGAATGCAGAAAGCTAGTTAATTTCAAAGGGTTCACATACTTTTACTTTCCACTGTATTTAGGATTGACAAATAACCTAGCAAGAATGACACTTAACAATGCTCTGAAGAGCCAATTTGGGAGTAAAAGAACAAAAAATAATATAGTAAAAGAACAGGAGCTTCTAAGATTGACAGCAGTGGCCACAACATACTAGGAATAATTATAGTTTTGTTTGAATAATCTATTTTGTCCTGAGGGCTGTAAGGCAATATGATTGCTATTCTCTACATGGACAACTATGTGTGCAGAAGAGTGCTGCTGTGTGCTGTTTGACTGACACACACACACACACACACACACACACACACACACATGCATGGAGATTGACACTCATATTCATACAGAATCTGAAAGTGAGGCACGTTCACACAAAGTTGTACAGAGGTGTGGGTGTGTTTATGCGTGCTTACAAGTTTCATTCCTCTGAGTCACAGCTTTTGTTTCATCAACTGTCTACCTTTATCACTGCGCGCTCTCTCTCTCTCCGCCCTGTTCACCCTTTTCACCCACGACTGCAGAAAACTTTCTCAGAAAATTCAAACAAGCCAGACTCTCCTCTCAGCAGCTCATGAACTTCTAAAGATTCACAATAGAAAGCATCCTCTGCCAGTGTGTGACAGTATGGTATGCCAGCTGCACAGCAAAGGACAGAAAGGACTTGTCATGGGTTGTAAAAACAGCAGTATCAGCAGAGACACAACACACACAGGTCACTGTCTGTTTGTCCCCAATTCATCTGGGAAAAGATATTGCAACATCAAAACCTGGACTAACAGGCTGAGAAACAACTTTTCTTCCAGAGCCAAAGCCCCCATTACAGTTTTCCTCAATTGCTAAAACACTAAAAACCATAGACTGACCAAAGTCGGCAGTTGCCTGAACTCATGTAGCTAACTCATGTAATTGTGCAGTCTGTTGTCAATAGCTTAAACCATTTCAAATAGTAAAACACAATCTGCAGATCTCACTTAGACTCATTCTCAATCTAAAAACACATTGTGCACTCTAATGCATATGTCATCAATACTGGTGAACATAGGTGGCAACAATCAAATACAAATAGAGATCACATGTCATTGAGTCATTACTGTAACGGTGACTGTGTTGTCGCTCAAGCTAATTAAGGGTAGATGGCTCCACCTTACACAGTTGTTGTTATCATCAGCTAACAGGATTGTTGTAATGAGATAAATGCTTCTTAGGAGTAGGGTGGAACATCCCATAGTAGGCACCACAATAAATTCTCTGAATGAGAACAGCCATAGCCTAGTTTAATGAAGCAGAGCTGTAATGAATGTTGTACCTACATACCTTACATTTTGAATTTATTTGAACAAACCATAATGGTCCATAAGATACTACACTACAAATATTTGTGTTTTGATTTATGTAAACTTTCTGCTCTTTGATGCTCCCAGTCATCAGAAGGAACTTAATGTCTACTAATCCTTTAGCATTCTGTTTCATGAGCTGTTTTACTGAGTAATATGGCTCTTTTTCAGTCCCACCAGAGATTCCACCCAGGTAGGGTTTGACCTCCTGCCTTGTGTTGACTCTGACTCGGGTATCTGTGTTCCCTTTCACCCACCGTATGCTGGGACAGACTTAGACCTGTCATTCTGAAAAGAAATAAAGTATGTCCCAGCTCAGGAGCTGGATCCTCCAAAGTCTGCATATCTAGACCTAAACATTACGGCCTGGCAGGGCCTGTCATATTTCAAATGCAATAGCCCTAGTGTAGAGGATGTGGCCCTTTAAAAAATATAACTGACTATTAAAGTGAATAGCTGGTCAATTTACACTGGGGACAGCAACTTCTGAAGATATTGTGCTGTGAATCTTTGATGTTGAAAAAATTAAACAGCATTTCCCTGAAACTGTTGAAAGATTTGAAAAAGTTTAATGAAAGTTAAAAAGTCCCATTAGTGTCGTTACCAGTTTACAGTTAGAAAATAGTTTAAAGCGGCTGAAGACGAGTGAGTTTGTTTTTCACATTTGCTTTCATTATTACAAGCCTCCAAACAAACAGAGTTGGATTTTCTAAAGTAGTATTAAAGGGATATAACAGTGGACTAATGTGATGGATGTGGACATGCAGCCATGCTTTGCAAATGATGACCATTTTTTAAATTGTGTGTTCAAGCTTATCTCATACACTAGTTGCAAAACATAATGTGGTAATTGTCAGTCACTGGTATAGAAACCACACAGAGTAGACCAATGAAAAACACAGCAGAATGTAAACAATGGAAGCCATAAACGCCACTGTTTGTTATGCTGGTAAATCTGCATTGCTGCCACTGACCAGCAGAGGGGGACACCATCCAAACACTGAAGAGCCAAACCCTGACCTCCACACTGCTGGAGTATTTGGGAGTAGGCCTACACATAAAAGAAGGATTAATGTGTTATTCAAAACAGCCATATTGAAAAGCTTCAACTCTACAGCAGGGTGTGACAGTAGCACCCAGTCTAAAGCCTGTCCTCCTCACACCCTGCCATGTTCAGAACTTCCTTATGAGCAGATCCTGGCCTTCACAGCGCAACGCTGCATCCCAACCACAGGATGTTCTCTGGGTCAGGTGTCATGAGAACTGGGCTGCTAGTCCAGACCAAACAGGGCTGAACCATCGGTCGCCCCCAGCCACCAGCCCCTCATGGGGATTACAAGTATGTGTCTCCATAGACCACAGACTGGAGCTGGCTATTTACAGACACAATGGCAACCACACACACACACACACACACACACACACACACACACACACACACGCACACACACACACACACACACACACACACACACACACACACACACACACTCACACACACACACCCACACACACACACACACACACACACACACACACACACACACACACACATTAAGTAACTTGATCACTTATCAGCAAGAGTAGTTCATGGCTTCACTCATAATCTCTCTCTGCATTAGTCATCTCAGTTTTTCCAAAGGTGCTTTTACCTACATCTTACATCTCTTTCAACAGTTGTAGAAGTATAAAATGAGACATTGTGGTTTAAGCCAGTATAGAGCAAGGTTATTATAGTTAATGAAAACTAATGAAATAACAAAAACTAGAATTGAAAAAACATTTTCGTTAACTGAAATAAAAATAAGAGTTGTTTTTTAAAAAAAAAATGATAACTAACTGAAACTGTATTGTGTAGTTTCAAAACGAATTAAAACAAATTAAAATTATAGTGAAAATGTCCTTCGTTTTCATCTGTCAGTTGCTTTCATACATAATCCAGTGTTTCTATTTCTCTGGGACATCTACACTCGAACCAAAATTGAAAACACCCAGAACTGTAAGAGTTAATAACCTTATTGGGGCTGAGATGGATAAACCAAAGGACATAAAGGCAAAATTTATTATGACCTCTTTGAATCTCGCACCCAACAAATACCCCATTACAAAAAAAACCAAACTAACACTAAAACTATTAAAAACTAAACTAAAACTAAAGCATTTCAAAAAAATTAAAACTAGCAAACTTGCTCTAAAAACTAATTAAAACTAACTGAATTTGAAAACAAAAATTCACAACGCAATTTAAACTAATGAAAAATACAAAACTATTATAACCTTGGTATGGAGGTGTTTATTGACCATCAAAGCTCAGTCTTCTCAATCTCAGTGGCGCTGCAGATTAACACACCCTCGAACTCCAAACAAAACCAGGTGATTTGTAATCTTTCATAGCCAGACTTACCTCTACAGTCCTGAAAAAGGTCTGTCTGTACCCATGGTCATTGTCTGATTAGGGAGAAAACACTCCAGCTTGTTTGTATTTCTTTAAACCAACTATAATTGTTTTGTGTGGTGCTAAGCCCAGGATGCAGCAATGGTGCAAGTTAGATAGCAGAGAGTGTGGAGAATCCCCTGTGAAATAGGCCCTGGTAGCAAGCATATCCCAACAGTCTACACCTGGTTAATCTACATGATCCATGGATGTTGGTTTACATAACAATATTAGTAGGCCAGCAATCAAGGCCCCACATACAAAATAGATCTTTGGAGTTATTGGAGGGCAGAGGCTTGCCTGTCCATATACTACAGGTGCATCCTAATACATTAAAATATGATGGAAAAGTCCATTTCCAGTAGTTCAAGTCAAACAGCCCCAACCAAGTATTGAGTCATAAAGATGGACAAACTTTTCAGAGGCCAACATTTACATATTAAACATACTTTTTAAAATTGGTATTTTGTGATATTCAATTGTTTTGGGACACTGAATTTTAGGTCTTCATTAAATGTAAGCCATAATCATTATAATTAGAAGGAAATAAATACATTAAGATGAAATGTTTCATTCTGTGTGTAATGGATCTATATAATGTGTTATTTCCACTTTTTGAATTGAATTGCTGACTTAAATAAACTTTTCTGTGATATTCTAACTTATTGAGATGCACCTGTATGTCCATGTCCGTGTACAGATACAAAACAGATACCAATCCCAACATCTAGCTTATGCATAGGTTAAATGATAGAAATTATTGTCCCATGGAGCTGTGGTTATGGCTAGGACAGCCTATCTGTCAGTGGATAGGAAGCACATAATGGGGCATCCATTCTAGCTTCAACCTTCGGTAAGACAATAAACACAGACCACACAGCGTAGCTATTATTATTATTATTATTATTATTATTATTATTATTATTATTATTATTATTATATATTTTTATATTTGTTATGTCTATGTACAAAACACTTTCTGCTGCTACACTTCTGTGCAATATAAATATTCTATTTTTACAGTTTTATATTTCATATTTATATTTTGTTTATGATATGACAGAGTACAATCACTGTGAGCCAATACAATGTCATTTCATTTAATGTGCATATTTTTTTATGTATAACTGAATGACAATAAAGTCTAAGTGAAGTCTTAATTACTGGGATTAGCAACCGTAATATAATAACCACATTTCAATTAATAATTCTTATACTATTCTTTACTGTAACATGACACTTAATTACAGATACACTTCATTTAATTACTCATACGGCTCAAGCATGGGTTGAATGTCATCTGATGTTTGAAATGTCGGTAACGTCACTGTGCTGCCTTTTTTTTAAACGTCTGTCGTGCTATTCCAGCTGCTGTCTTGCCATCACACTATAGACTATGACTACCAAGTAGAATAGCAATGCAGTGATTCACCTCACACAAACCCTCACTACACACAAGCAAGAGGCTCTGTCCTACACACTGGTACTTAATCTCCATTCCTAAACATTAAGCAGCTAAAGAGCAAGAAGAGGGAATATTATACTTACTGTACATCCATCCGGTTGACAGAAACATGACTCTGAGTGAATGCTAACGTTGCTCTAACTGGTAGATGTTTAAACAGGCAGCTTCAATGTTAGATATAACAACTTTGTAAGGTGCTAATACGTCAGTAGTGTATTTACAGTTGTTTTTGCTCTGTTAAACCTTCACTATCTCAGCTTGAAAAATGTGAAGATTCATTGCTTTTTTCGGGTTTATGCTGTGAGTTGAATATCTTTGTACAGCTGTTCAGGAAAAACAAGCAATTAAATGACTTCAAATTTGATTGTGACAAGCTGATTGACTGACCGATTTTATTGTACAGTGATAAAAGAAAATAAATACAAGATATGGGCTCATGACGTTCAATTTTAAGGATAACACAAGAAAGCAGGTAAGCTTATTTCCATTGTGGTCCTTGGTGGAAGATGGTACATTCCGCTAATACATTCAGAAACACTAAAACAATACACAGAGACACTATATACAATGCAGGAAAAAATACATTAAGCAATAAATATCAGTGAACCCTGCCACAACTCATCTCAACATACACACACTTATACAGTATATATAATAGATATAATAGAGATTAAATTGTATTCTAATCTGTCCCCAAACCACTTTTTTTTTGGCTGTTTGAGCCTGCCCACTTCATTAATAACGGGCTAGGCCAGATATATAATTACTGTTAACAACATGTTCGCATGTGCAGCATGGCTGCTGCTTCAGTTTGGAGTGTTGGTTTTTTGCACGTCACCTGAAAAAAAGTTTTTTTTAGTCCACAAGATGCAATAGGACAGTGTGGGAGTAGTACTCACCATTACTTATATCATCTATGATGGCCCTGCTTTCCCTTTTTCTGCCATGACCTCAGAATTAACAATATAGTAGCCTCCTGGAGTGTTTGACATGATATGATATGATATTTACATTTCATGTATATATAAAGTAGAAAAGAAGAGGCCTTAGGAAGCTTCCCTGGGGAACTCCACACACTCTAGGATATTGGGACTGGAAAGTAATCCTTTTATATCCACAATTTGTGTACCCATGAAACTACTGCATCACTAAACCCTTAGCTTTCAGTTTCATCAGAATTATAGAGTGAACCACAGTCCCTTTAAAAAAATATAAAAATAAGTAACCCTTTTTTCTACCGCCAAACTGCTTTAATGACTTCCATGATTTCTATTGATTGATATTATATATCATATTTATCATATTTAAACAATATTCTGTCTTTTTGCACATTCTATCTACATATTCTTATACTCATAGTATATTATCTATTGTATGTATATCTTGTACAGTCAAGAATTTATATTTATTTATAGGCATATATTATAATTTTACTATATATCATATTACATCATGTCGTTATATATTGCAGTTTTGTACATATGCACACCTTGCACTGGCTAAATATATGACACATTTCTATGTGTATATTTTTTGCTATCTGTTGACATTGTAAAAACCACAATATAAACTATATAAAAATATATATAAACAATATAAAAAAAGGTTAATTGACAATGAAGTGATTAATTGACAATGAAAATAAAAGTGAAAAAATGCAGACCAATCCCTCTTAGTAAGACAAATGAGAATGTCAAAAGTGAAAAGGATATAGCCATAAAATCAAGCAATCATGCTGTACTGTACATGTAGGCAAACATAAAGCTTCCACCACAAACAAAGGAGCAGAGCACCGCTGCAGGTCAACACTTCTTACCAATCAACAGTGAGGATATGACCGGCGTGTCCAGAGCAGGGAGAATGACCTCAAGGCCAAAGCGGATGAGTCTTTTTATAGCCTTCTTTATCAGACCTCAAGACATGTCTGTTACATCGTGTCAAACAAGCTTTTATAGCCAACTTGAAGATTTCTCCGCTATGATAAACTCAGTTAACCCGCAGAAGCCTTGTCTCAGAGGTCCCAGGTGACTGTGGAGGAAGGCCACAGACGTGGGCCAGAGGAACGTCAAGCCCAGCCTGTTGGACATTAAAGGCAGCGGTGGGCTTCTCTAGAAGAATCATAGCGTGTGAGTCGACTTCCTGTATCGCAGGGGTTGACTTGATGTTCAGCCTGTTTGGGGGCCTTCGGGACCCCATGGGAGATGATGACATACTAGTTCATCAGCTGCTGGCTCGAGAAACACCTGCCTCTTTTAGATTTTAGTCCCATAAAGCAGCCTCAGGGTGTTTATGTTAGCTCTGGTGTTACCTTTAGCAGCTCAAAGTGTAACACAAGAAACACTCTCTCATAAAACATTGCACATTTGGAGCTCGGGACCAATCTTTAACAATGATGTCATTTCATATGAAAGACAACTTGGCATATTCAAATGAAGAATTTGTCAAGTTGAGTCTTCAAAATAAGAGGTGAAACAACTAGTGGATGTGGCTGAGGCCATTTGTTGAACTTTCAATGGAACACCACCACACCTGTCTTTGTTGCTCAGACTGTCAGGAGCTGTGAAAGACGAGGAGTGTCTTTGGGAGGTGAAGGAGCGGGGGAGAAGGTGGAGGGGGCAGATGAGAGCTAAGTCTTATCTTGAGGTCACACTGAGGGTCAAATGAAAGATAATACTGTTGCCTATGTACTCGTGGTTACAGTAGCTTTACACTGCAAGAACCAGCTACTTTACCCGGGGGAGATCTGGGCTGATTGTCATTTATCATCCTCTGGGTTAACTGAGGGTCTAAATGGCTGCAACAATTGACATTGTAGTCTGATGACCAAGATGGCAGCTAAATACTAACTGTTTACACTGTGTAAACCATAACTTCCCTTATTTCTGCAAAGGTTCTGTAAAAAGTTATTTCTTTCTCTCCTAGAGTTGGATGAGAATATAAGGCAAGCAGGTAAATAAGTAAGTAAGTAAGTAAGTAAGTAAGTAAGTAAACTTCATTTATATAGGACCTTTCACAGACAGAAGTCACAAAGTGTTTCACATAAAAATCATAAACATAACATAAAAATGTACATACAAGTTTTAAAAGACAAACATATTATTAGACTTTTATTTAGCAGTGGGTGACCTATTTGTGTTTTTGTTTTGTTCTGTGTATTTGTTGTTCGCTTCCATTTTTATTTATTTAATTATTTATTTATTTATTTATTTATTTATTTATTTTTGGTAATTCTTCTTACTATTAGTTATTCCTTATCTGATTTCATTTTATTTTATGTATTATTTTTATTGTTATTTTTTTACTTGTTACACTTGACACTGTTTTGACTCTCGTAATGTCATCTCTTGATTTTGTTATGTCACTGAAAAATCAATAAACAAATGTTTAAAAAAAAAAAAGTTTTAAAAGACCAAAAAACAACAGCAATTAAACAACCATTGCAGTCCCAGAGCAACTAATCAAAAGCCCGAACAAATAAAAATGTCTTCAGTTGGCTTCTAAAAGTGACAACAGAGTCTATTGAGCGCAGTGAGGGAGGGAGACTGTTCCAAAGCTTGGGAGCAACAGCCTGGAAAGCTGCGGAACCATAAGCAGATTCTGATCTGCAGACCTCAGAGCCCGAGTGGGGGTATAGGGCTGCATCAGGGCACATATGTAGGGTGGAGCCTGCCCATGTAAGGCTCTGAATGTTAAGACCAGAATTTTAAAATTGATTCTAAAAGAGACAGGGAGCCAATGTACGGCTTTAAGAATAGGTGATCAGCTTAGAATGATGAATGGCAGAAAGAGGACACCATAGACTAGCTCTGTCCAAAGATGTTTTATATATTTTATTTAATCAGAGCGCAAACAGAAATGTTATATGTTACACACCAAGGTTGCTATAGTTTTGGATTCAAATCACCTGGTTTTGTTTGGAGTTGGAGGATGTGTTAATCTGCAGCGTCACTGAGATTGAGAAGATTTAGCTTTGATGGTCAATAAACACCTCCAAACCAAGGTTATAATAGTTTTGTATTTTTCATTAGTTTTAGTTTTAATTGCGTTGTGAATTTTTGTTTTCAAATTCAGTTAGTTTTAATTAGTTTTTAGAGCGAGTTTGCTAGTTTTAATTAAATTTTATTTTTTTTAAAAAATGCTTTAGTTTTAGTCTAGTTTTTATTAGTTTTTTTTTTTTGTAATGGGGTATTTGTTGGGTGCGAGATTCAAAGAGGTCTTAATAAATTTTGCCTTTATTTCCTTTGGTTTATCCATCTCAGCCCCAATAAGGTTATTAACTCTTACAGGTCTGGGTGTTTTCAATTTTGGTTCGAGTGTAGACGTCCCAGAGAAATAGAAACACTGGATTATGTATGAAAGCAGTTGAGAGAAGAAAACGAAGGACATTTTCACATTTAAAAAAAAACCTCTTATATTCATTTCAGTTAACGAAAATGTTTTTTCAATTCTAGTTTTTGTTATTTCTTTAGTTTTTGTTAACTATAATAACCTTGCTCTATACCGGCTTAAACCACAATGTCTCATTTTATACTTCTACAACTGTTAAAGAGATGTAAGGTGTAGGTAAAAGCACCTTTGGAAAAACTGAGATGACTAATGCAGAGAGAGATTATGAGTGAAGTCATGAACTACTCTTGCTGATAAGTGATCAAGTTTGACTGTGTGTGGAAAACTGTACTAGAGCCAGAGAGGCTGCACAGCACACGTCCTGTGTGGGTGGATAAGCGCCTGTTTGTCAGATAATTGTTACATCACTATAGCCTCATGGTACTTACTCACATTGTTATGTTCTGACTAGATCATTGCTTGTGTTGTATGAATTCTCAGATGTACGTCACTTTGGAAAAAAAGCATATGCTATATGAAATAATTTTAAAAAAAGGTAGAATTATAAATGCCATCAGAGGAGTCAGATTTATAGTTGTATCTTAACATACCATGTTTTCTAAAATGTTGCAACAAACTGGAATGAATCTAAAAGTTAAAAAAAAAAATAATAAACTCTTTAGTCACAGTTTAATTTAAACTTAACAGCTCTAAGTCACTTACAATGCATAAAAGGAACTGTGCTAATATGCTCATGAAACAGCTTACAAGTTCAAGTCATACTCTTTCTATTTAGAAAAACTCATTTTTCCAAGTCCTGAAATTAATATGGTAGAAATGAATGAAAGAAGTTTTTTTGTTATTGTTTTAATAGGGTTGCAAAATTCTGGGAATTTTCAAAGTTGGAAACTTTCCGTGGGAATTAAAGGGAATTTATGGAAATTAACGGAAATAAACCGGAAATGTACAAACTCGTCAAACACTTCAATCACAGGCACACAGCTCACTGTTTATTGCAGTAGTGATGTGTCAGTCTCCAAACAAGCCGGTTCAAAGAGTCAGCTCTTTTAAGTGAACGATGGGAGCCGGCTCATGAATGTCAGCGAGCCGTTTTTTTTTTTACTTCTTTCATTTGGAAAAGTACCTGTGGGTGCTGCTGACCTCATGTGCATGCTGTGGATCATACAGGATCATATAGCAGCGCTGAGACACCTAAAACTGTTGGATGTAGCTGTTTTGCACCTTGTATTATATTTCTGTTTATTATGTTGTTTATTTATTATTATTATTTTTACTCTATACCAAAAATGTATATATATTTTTTGTCCAGATGTCAGTAGTTGGCATTAACAAAGCACATTTACTTGATTACTGAATTTAATTTCTATTTTTTCAGTACTTTACTTGTTTTGTTAGGTGTGTGTGTTTAAATAAAAACAATTAAATTGTCAATAGCTGTCCTTTTTTAATTTCCATGCTTAGGTTTTTATAGGCATTTTCTATCTGCTTTGTGTAGCAGAGTGCTTCTTCAAGCAAGTTAGAGAGTTACAAGGGATTTTACAACTGTAAATGCAATTAGCTACAGCAATTTATATATATATATATATATATATATATATATATATATATATATATATGTCTGTGTGTGTGTGTGTGTGTGTGTG